>NW_027417947.1:0-97824 GCF_009905375.1 Apium graveolens | reverse complement strand
AAATTTATTTTTTAACGATCGAACCGTTACAGATGTTCACTTCATGTCAAAATATGATTATGCACAAAAAAATTAGCACATTTTAACGATACAAATATGTTTTTATAAGTAAATTAGCAAAATTTAATAAAAAAAGTGAAATAATTAATAAAAAATAAAAATTATGAAATACATGACGAACTGTATGATGGACCGACGCGGTAAAAACGAACAAATTTACCAAAATTAGGCTATTAAAATAATATAATCATTTTTTTATAAGCATTTTTAATTTAGGGGTTTTTAACCCCTAAACCCCTAAAACCTAAAATTAAAATTTTAATACATAAACCGACCACTCTATTTAAAACCAACCGCTTACAAAAATGCGGGTTTTTTTTGGTGAAAATTAAAAACCCCGCCTTTTAGAAAATGACGTAGTTTTGCATGTGCCAGGGTCCAAGGACAAAACCGCCGACTAGGCGGTCGGTTTTAATCTATTAAATAAAAAACACGTTCAGTTTCTTTCTTCTTTCTTTCTCTATTCTCTTTTTTTTTGCTAATTGATTTTATAGAAGAGAGAAAGAATGTACAGGATTCACCCTAAATTCTGACAGGCCATAGAAAAGACTATCTATAACATGTACAGAAGATTGGAATAGAAGCAACTAAAACAAAAAGCCAAGTCATAAAAGTACAAATTTTTAAATCAGGTCTATAACAAATACAGAGTCGAACCATTTTGAAGTGCTGAGCGACTTTACATCAACCAGAATTCTTAGCACTGTAAGGACCAAACACCCCTTTGTCCATGGGCCCTCGCATACGTTCCTCCAGATGTGGGTAACAAAAACTTGAGCAAGACAGAGAGCAATAGTGCCCTTCGATGAATCCTCCATAGAGATCAGACCCTCCAAAAACGGGACTCAAGAAGTACAATGGGGAACCAGCCCATCAAGGAGATAGCCTGTCAGAATCCAGTGACTATAGGAGCAATGCGAAAAATATGGGTAGTTGGTTTCTCCTCCCCAAGATGCACAGATAACACTGTTGATAGTGATATCCCGAATCTGTGGAGTCGAACCAGGTGCTAAGCTGATCTCGGCAAGATAGCCATTGGTGAAAAGCTATCTATAACACGGAGCCTTTGTCAAACTACCTTGCCAAGAGACTACTGGCCCTGCGTCTCGAATAGAATTCCATATGTGCCAGGTTTTGACCTTGGATGTATCAAGATTGTCCCACAATATGTGATCACGGCCATGAGAATGAATCTCTGGAAGGTTAGAGTCCTGGTGCCCCGAGAGCGCACAGGATCTACATGGTGAGTTCTAGGATTGATTCAAGGCAAGTTCTAGGCCCCATTGCAAATGATATTACCCACCTTAGAATTGCTAGACATAGAACACTGATTAATGATAGGAGAAGTTGGGACTTGGCAAGACAGCATTGGTTCCACCAAGGTTCAAACTATAAGGAAATGGAGCTCCATCAAAGATATGATATCGAATTAAATTGGATAGCCAAACTTTGAAGTCTGAGAATCTTTTTCCAAATCCAAGAGCAGTCACTAGGAATATCAATAACCAGAAGTACCTTAGTTTCAAGACTGAATGGTTCACCCAAGAAGACCAAAGGAGTTAGATTTTGTACAAATATTGAGGAGGTGGAGAATGAGTGGGCACGGTTCCAGTGCACCATATTCTTCAAACCCAGGCCTCCTCCATTCTTAGGAAGACAAACAGTATCCCAAGCTACCTTGGCACCACCTTTGTGGGTGATGTTACCCTTCTAGGAAACCTCGTAGAAGGGATTGAATGTTTGATGTACTGCCGTGGAAGTAAGAAATGGTTACTCACATATCCCTAGATCGCGTGAATAATAATTTTATAAGCAGGGCCCTTCCAGCAAAGAATAAAAGCAGATTAGCCCAAGATGAAGTTTAGAGGTGATCTGTCAATGAGAGGAACACAATCATAATGCAAAGCTGAGAAGAGATCAGTGGAATAGCCAGAAAATGAACGGCAAGGCTCCCTCACGGAATCGAGAATGTTTCATCAACCAGGTAAAAAAATCATGATCACAATTGCAAAGGTAGCTGTGCTTTTATGTACACTTGGTTGAAGACCACTCCAAGCCGAAAAATCCTCAAGTTGTCCATAATGTGGGACTGATTCCTTATTCTCTATCTCCATCAACTATACACTAAAATCATCCCCAAACTCAAATCAATGGCGTTGTAATCCACGCAGTACCCGCAAATCATCTCTTTGCCTCCGGTTTCACTCTCAATGCTTTCCTCTATTTTACTCGATTATGTACTTTTTTTACTCGATTATATAAGTGTGTATGTGTATTTATTTATGTGTGTGTATATATGATTCGAAGTTAGTAATTTGTTTTTTATGTTTGTTAATGTATGATTCTCACTTAATTGAATTTTTCACCCAATTGAAGTTCATATGATTTTTCAGTTTTCATCTAAAAATTTGCATGTAAAAGATTCGTCGGTTTTGTCAATTTGTTGAATATATAAGTATAAATTTTAGGTTTTTTGTCGGTTGTTTACGTTAAGTAGAAGTATAAATGTATTTTTAGGGTTAATTTGTAGGGGTTTGCTCTTGTAAACATGATCCGTACTCGAAAATAATAAATATTGCACTTTATATGAGTTTGGAACTTTAATTTGTTGTATATATAGATAGAGTTGATTTAATGGTTTAATTGCGTAATTAAACAATGCTCTAATTAGTTGGGTTTATGTTTATCGTTAATTTGTGAAATGGATACATTATATGCATTTTAGATGATTTTAAATGCTTTTTTATGTGATTTTAAAATCATTTTTATGTAATGTGATTTACTAGCATATGTTTTATATGTAATGTGATTTAATATGCATTTTATATGATTTTATATGCATTTTTTATGTGATTTTAAATGTATCGTTATATATGAATTTATATGTATTTAAGTGATTTTAAATGCATTTTTATGTAATGTGATTTACTAATGCAAGTTGTTTCATCGATTTGTTTATTTCATATTGGCTAATATATTTTTATTATTTATTTAGGATCCTTTGCTTGGATGTTGACATTGGTTTATGATAAGTCTTGTGGTGTTGGCGATGGCGAGAAAGGGAAGGGGAAAAGACAAGGAGCCGGAAAAAGATAAGGGGAAGGCAAAGGCCAAGGGAAAGGCCAAGTGCGAGTAAGAAGGGCAAGGGCAAGGGCAAGGGTGCAAATGGAAAGGAGGGAATTTGCATTTGCATGATGAGCCGACGGATTTGGATTCGAACCCGAATGATCCGACTCGGCACATGACAAATACGGAGGAGTGAGAATGGCGAGGAAGGTGACCTCGATCACATTCGAGTGGCATATATGGAGAGAAACCGCCATTGAAACCATATTGCATTGATATCTCCGATAAACAGTAAGTTAAAAAGTTTTTAAATTGCATTATTCCTATATGTTTTTTTTGTTCATTGTTCATATTGTTATGTGAATTGTTAATGTTTATTAGTTTTATTTTTTTTAAAAATAGTAATTAAAGATGATACGGCTAAGAAAAACTTTTGAGTATGATTCGTGAGAAGTGGCCTCTTGGGCGTTACACTTATACCGATATCAAAGAACATACCCGGGGGTTGGTTTGAATGCAAGAGGTCGAGGAGTTTCAAGAAAGTTAAAAATCAATTTTTTTTGTAATTGTGATTTATTTCTTGATTTTATGAAGCATTTATCCTCGTTTTCTTTTTTTTCCAATTTAGAAATACTATAGGCATCTTAAGGGGCAAAGTCGTTCAAAGGCCCGAAAAATAATGGAAGATCACATTAAAGTGACGATAAAAAGGACTTTGAAGCTAGCTTAAGAAGAGGGTGGAGAGAAAAGCAAGGGAGGAGGGAGTTTCAAAGTTGTCTTTGAAGCTGCCTTATTGGTCCGTTCCTTGATTGAAGATATCGTCCAAAAGACGGAAAGCTCGTGTTGCGGATGTATAATTTTTGACCTCTTGTTTATTTATTTGTTTTCATTCACATGTAAAAAATTTTTCTTCTTTTTAACTAGTTTAATTAAACTTGTGTATCTAGGAAACTTGTGGCGGTGGATCGTCTGATGTTGATTTGTCGGATTAGTTTACATTGATCAGTTTTATGACTATTGTAATTTGCTACTTTGATGGTTATGGATGTAAATTTAATACGTTGTTATGGTTTGATACTTTGTCGGTTATTTAAGATTGCTTATTATGTAATGATATGGTTTAATCCTCCGGTTATCGGAGTTTGTAAATGATTTCGTTCGATTTAATTACTATTGTTTAGTCATTAAATTTACTAGTTTGGTGGAATGATTTCGAGTAGTATAGGTTATTGATTGGATTGGATATATGGTTGTGAATATTGTTTGGTTGTGAATATTGTTTGGTTGTTTTGGTTGTTTGATTTGGTTTTGTATAGGGACTGCAGAAAAACCTGCAATTTTTTTTAAAATCAGACCTTAAAACCAACGACAATAGGCATAACCGACCACTTTGACCATTACAAAACCAGAAAACCAAATATGACATTTAGGACGGTCGGTTATGACATTTAAGTTAGCTTCTGATATAAAAATAACCGATGTGCACACTTTGACCACGGTCGGTCATGAGTTTCAGTCAACTTTTTTAAAAAAACATAACCGACCACCTACGGTCGATTATGACTTAGTGACGTGGCAACACGTGTACACAGTGACCCCATATTTGAATAAAATGCCCATGCAGTTAACCGACCACTATGTTGGTCGGTTATGAGGGTTAAACCTGACCAAAAGTCAGAGGACATAGCATATTAAAACGTCCAACAAGTATATGCATGTAAATTTGGAGTCAAATATACATTTTGTGAAATTTTGTACTTTTGTATGATTGTAATTAAGGTCTTATTACCGCTGACTAGTAAGTGGTTGTTAAGTAAAGTTTCATTTTATTTTTTGAAAGTTAAATATACTTTTATTGTTATCTAAATTTGAATCATGTTTTAAGAGAAGATAAATTTGATAGCCTCTTCCATACATTTTTACATCAATAATAAATTGAATTTAAAGTGCTTATGTTTATGTATTATCTAAGATTTAAAATCTTATATCACTCGGTACCCTTTCTCCTAGTACAAAATTTGTGCAACAAATAAAAAATATTGACTAATTAAAATTTATTAAAATTAACAATATTTTTTTAAGATAAAAAAATTGGTAAAAAAATAACTATCCACACATGTTTTATTTTAAATTTATCCATATTAAACATGTACACGACATAGCACATTTAAAGTCCAGTAACTATATGCATATAAATTTGGCATCAAGTATATAACCGTTTGTGAAATTTTGTACTTTTATATGATTATAATTAAAATCTCACTGCTCACTGGTATTGGTAAGTGGTTGTTAGTAAACATTTAGGTGTGGAAGACAGTTCACCATAATTCATAAATACATAACTGATATTGTATAAATATGGTCTTACTGATCCTCTGTAGTCCATCACTTTACTCTGAACACCAAGTCCGTTAAAAATAATCAAAGATGGTTAAGAATTTTGGGCACAAAAAGGTGTACGGCCGAGAACCCAGAGTCAGACTTCCAATAATAACAGCTGCAAGAATTTTTCAATTGACACAGGAACTAGGTCACAACAATGATGGGCAAACCATTGAATGGCTTCTCCGTGAAGCTGAGCCTGCTATCAGGCGTTATACAGGTACCGGATCAATGCCTGATGTCCCTGAATCAACTCGGTCCCTGAGTCTCCCCATGTCTCCACCATCCTCCTTTGTGTTAGAAAATTAGTATTTTAGAGCTTAATTTAATTATGTTCTTGATGTTAATCCTAAAGTCTAATGATTGGAAATTGTTCAATGATATTTGAACTTAAATTTTCATGTATAGTTTTAAGAATTTTCTTAATGAAATCCATATGAAATGAGAGTTGAAAGTAGCTTGGAAAAGCTTGGAAAACTTGAGAATGTTTGTCCCACATTGAAATAAATAAAGGGGGTTGTGTGCTTTATATGGTATTACCCACATGAGTAGTATACAACTACTAAGGTGTGTGATGGTCCATTGTGTTGTTGTGTGCTTCACGCGCACACACACACACAAATGCGCGCCCCGCACCGCACCGCACCACACCGGACCAGACCGGGTCGGGTCGAAGGGCGATTTGGACGAATGTCTCGGCGTCTCGCGTACGCGAGGCGACCTGGGCGAGGATTTTATTTATTTGAGAATTATTTTAATTCGAATTTATTTATCGGTGACTGGATTATTGGGCTGGGTACTGAAATAGGCTAAGTCCCTTTGTTAGTGTGCTTAGTCTAAATTGAACCTGCAAATAATCTGATCTGTAATAAGTTCTGATATCAGAATCAGAACTTAAGAACTGATGAATAAAATCAGAACTTAACAAGTTCTGATATCAGAATCAAAACTTAAGTACTGATGAATCACATCAGAACTTAACTTAAGTTCTGATAATAATGTGGGTGTTAATGTGAAAAGCTGTTACAAATAATTTAAATTCAAAATCTGATCAGTTTTGATTTTTTCATTAATGAAGCAGTTTAATTCAGACATTAAGTGTGTTGACAGTTTCATTTTTCCTCTCCTATAAATAGAGGCTAAACTAAATGTATAAGTAATATACACACTACATTCTCTTCTCTTCTCTTCAACCTCTCTGCATTTCTCTCCCAAAAGTCCTGAAGTGCTGATATTTTTCGGCGACTGAGGTGCTGGTCGAAGTGGAGCTTTTGTTGCTGCTATTAACATAAACTCCGAGCTATTTTATCCTGGTGGAGATATTGTGCGCATCCCAAACGCAGCAGGTAGGGGCAATATTCTCTTCAAGAGCAGCCAGGACTTCGAGCAAGGCCTGGTGACTCAGCTGTGATCATTTTTCTTGGCATTTTGTATCTGTGAACCTTTATTTCAGTCATTGTTAAAAGCTATGGTTTCGGGTACATCTTTCTTTCTCTCCTCGTTATTTCAGTTACTGATTTTGTTTACCTGCATGTTTTGTTTTGTTAACTGTGGTCTTGGCCTAAACTTGCTAAATTCTTTATACACTTGCTTCTATGTTGCTATATTTGTTAGTGAGATTTACAACATTCTTGAAGAGAATATTAGTTATATAGAATTTAGCATAATGGTTAACGAAAGTGAGGTTATCGTTGGTGGTGGTAGCAGTTCGGGTGCAACTGCTGGGGCCATTGATTGGACCACCTATAGTTTCCCACAAGCTGTTGAACTAACCGGTTTACCGGAGAAATTCAACGGTGGCATTGGCTTTTCTCGCTGGCAGAAAAGGATGAAGTTGTGGTTGACTATAAAGGGTATGTGGCCAGTTGTGGAATATGAGAAACCAATAGTGGATCAAGAGAAGTCTGACACAGTTAAGGCTTTTGCGAAGTGGGCTGAGAAGGATGGAGTGGCTAGGGCGGCCATTCTGGCGGCACTAACAAACACTTTGTTTGATGCTATTCTTCTCATGCCTACTCTGCAAAACTCTTATGGGAGAAGCTGGACCAGACACATAATACTGACTCACAAGGTCTAGAAAAGTATTCTGTGGCAAGGTTCCTCGAGTTCAAGCTGGTGGACAATAAGTCCATGACTGAGCACGTGCATGAGTTCGAGATGATAGTGCATGCTTTGAAGGAGTCTGGAATGAATCTCCCGGAGAAGTTCAAGGTGATGAGTGTGATTGAAAAACTCCCGAAGTCTTGGGAAGAGTTCTCTCTCTCCCTGAAAAGATAGAAAGGAGAGATCACCTGGTCCAACCTTATGATGGACATCTCGGTGCAAGAACAACACAAGTCCAAACAGGGACATGTGATGCCAACTGAACACAGTACCTCGAAGGTAAACATAGCAACTGTAGGACAAAAGAGGAAGGTTTTTGCTAAGAAAACTAATAGTAATAAACCTAAGAGTGATAAGGACAAGGCCAAGAAACCCAAGGCAAACAAACCATGCTGGTCTTGTGGGCAGGTTGGGCACTGGAGTAAGGACTGCCCTACGAAGAAAGCGAAGAAAACCGAGGTAGCGCAAGCAAATGTTGTGCTAGGAACCGCAAGTGGGTCTGTAGTGAACATGGTTGTTGGTGAGGCTACGGCTTCTGAAACTGACGTTGACCGGTATGTATCCTACAACCCTGTAATATTTTCTACCTATTTGTCAAATGAATGGTTGATAGATACTGGAGCTAATGTACATATTTGTGCTGATATTAGTTTATTTGTATCTTATCAACAGAGTCATAGCCTGACTGTGAAGATGGGGAATGCTAGTGTTGCTCAAGTACATGGAGTTGGAAACGTGGATCTGAAGTTCCCTTCAGGACGTATTCTATCTCTGACGAGAGTGTATCATGTTCCCAACATGCGTAGAAATATAATAAGTAGAAGATGTTTAGTTTCTAGTGGTTTTGAAATTTCGTTCAAGTGTAATAAAGTAGTTCTTATTCACACTGGTACATTCTTTGGCAAAGGTTACTTGTCAAATGGTTTATTTGTTATTAATGCGGATCCCGTTTTGGGAAATTTGAATAATAATGTTATTCCTACTGTTAACTGTATTGAATCCTCAAATATATGGCATGCTAGACTAGGTCATTTAAACTTTGGTGCTCTTAAGAACATGATGAACTTAGAGTTGATTCCAAAATATACAATAGAAAAGAATTCTAAATGTCAAGTATGTGTGTCTGCTAAACAAATATGGAAACCTTTTCATAACGTTGTTAGGGATTCAGACTTGTTAGATTAGTACACACTGATATTTGTGAATTTGGTGGTGTGTTGACCAAGGACCAGTTTAGATACTTCATTACTTTTATAGATGATAGTAGTAGATACTGTTATGTTTATTTACTTAGACATAAGGATGAAGCACTTAGTAAATTCATTATATATAAAACTGAAGTAGAAAAACAAACTAGTAAGCTACTTAAAAGATTGAGATCTGATAGAGGTGGTGAGTATACGAGTAATGCTTTTAATGAATTTTGTGCAAATAATGGTATAGTTCATGAAGTTACTCCACCATACACACCTGAGTCTAATGGGGTTGCTGAGCGAAAGAACAGAACATTTAAAGATATGATTAATAGTATGCTTATTAACTCTGGGTTGCCTAAATACATGTGGGGGGAGGCTCTAAATACGGCTTGCCATATTTTGAATAGAGTCCCTCTGAAACACATGGATAAAACACCCTTAGAGTTATGGAAAGGTAGGATGACTAGTCTTAAGTATCTTCGTGTGTGGGGGTGCCTTGCTAAGGTGCTTGTTCCTGAACACAAGAGAAAGAAACTAGGTCCAAAGACTGTTGACTGTATCTTTCTGGGCTATCTTGAAACCACTACAGCTATGAGATTTTTAGTGTTAAAATCTGACATAGATGTTATAGTGGCAAACACGATAGTTGAATTTCGAGATGTGACATTCTTTGAGGATGTCTACCCTATGAAGACTGGAATACCTGAAACGACTTCTGAGGAAGATCCTACTCACACATCAAGTTCTATTCCTGATCATGTGGAAAAGATGACAAATGTGGGGGCGGAACCTAGTAGTAGCTCTATTCCTAAGGAACTAGAGGAACCAAGGAGAAGTAAGCGTGCAAAGGTAGTCAAGGATTTTGGAGGTGATTTCATCACTTACAATATCGAGGACGAACCTTTAACTTTCCGGCAAGCTATGGATTCTTCTGAGTCAAGGCACTGGAAGGGCGCTGTCAAGAGTGAAATTGACTCTATTGTTTCTAATGGAACATGGGAGTTGGTTGATCTCCCTCCTAGGTGTTCTACTATTGGGTGCAAATGGGTCTTTAAAAGGAAGTTGAACCCTGACGGCTCAATAGATAAGTACAAAGCTAGACTGGTAGCTAAGGGTTTTAAGCAAAAGGAAGGAATTGATTATTTTGATACATACTCTCCGGTTGCAAGAATGGTAACAATCCGAATGCTTATAGCATTGGCTTCAGTCCATGGTCTTATCATCCATCAGATGGATGTAAAGACGGCTTTTCTTCATGGTGAACTTGAGGAAGAGATTTATATGGATCAGCCTGATGGATTTGTTGCATCAGGAAATGAAAGGAAAGTATGTAAGTTGATCAAGTCCATCTATGACTTGAAACAAGCTCCTAGAGATTGGCATAAAAAGTTTGATGAAACTATATTGCCTTTCAGTTATAAGATTAATGAAAGTGATAAGTGTGTCTACACTAAAGTTAAAGGTAATGAGTGTGTTATTTTGTGCCTATATGTGGATGACATTTTATTGTTTGGAACCAATATTGAGATTATTAACGAGACTAAAGAATTCTTGAAAAGGCATTTTGAAATAAAGGATATGGGTGAGGCAAGTGTGATTCTTGGAATCAAACTGATTCAGTCCACTGAAGGAATAACCTTGACTCAATCTCATTATATAGAGAAATCTATACTTGAGAAATATGGTTATTCACAGTGTAGAATCGCTAGTACACCTTATGATTCGAAAGTTTCCCTTGTCAAGAATACTTCAGGAGTGCCTGCGTCTCAGTTAAGGTATTCTCAGATTATTGGGAGCTTGCAGTATCTTGCTAACTGTACTAGACCAGATATTTCATATTCTGTGTCTAAATTGGCTAGATATACAAGCTGTCCAAACAGAACTCATTGGGATGCTCTTGATAGAGTACTTAGATATCTAAAAGGCACAATGTACCTTAGTTTACACTACAGGAGATTTCCTGGTGATAGCTAAGAAGTCTGGTTCCAATGGAGTGACTGGATACGTGTTCACCTTGGCTGGTGGAGCAATATCCTGGAAGTCAAGCAGACAGACTATTGTTACTCGGTCTACTTTTGAGGCTGAGTTGTGTGCACTTAACGCCACAGGGACGGAGGCTGAATGGTTACACGGACTTATGTCTGCAATACCTGTAGTAAGCAGACCGCTTCCTGCTCTTGCTATTCACTGTGATAGTCGAACAACTATCGACAAGATTAGCAGTAAAAAGCATAATGCTAAAACTAAGAGACACATCCAAGTTAGATTCAAGTCTATAAGGGGTTTAGTGACTGATAGGATCATAGCTATAGAGTTCATAGGAACTCAGAATAATATAGCTGATCCTCTTACTAAAGGACTGGAACCTGCAGTGGTCCTTAAGTCAAGGTTGGGGATGGGACTGTCAACCCATCATAATTCATCAACAGTGGGAACCCAATACACATGAGAGGAGATCCCTCGAAGTGTATTCAATGGGTAATAACAAGCTGTAAGGATGAGTTGGTAGTACCTTTGCTACATAGATGATACTATAGTATCTGAGTCTATCCCCTGTAAACCTAGAAGGTACTAACACTGCCAGAAAAGCAAGAGTGTTAAAACTCTGAATGGGATCAAGTCATTTGACGAGATAGAGGCAGTATATCTCTGGAGATGCCCAGCTAAGCGAATGTAATTGTGTGGTCGCAATTAGAGGATAGCGTTAATCCTTGAAGCATTCGACGAACAGGATCAAGACATGACCATTAATGTCTCAAAGTCGTAGATTGGCACCATAACCTTTGACTTGTCGTCGTCTATGGAATATGGTTATACTAAACGGATTAAGATTCAAGGTGAAACATTCCATCTGAGTCCGATAGCCATTGAAGTAGAGGAATTAGGAGGGTTCAAACCCGGAAGGGTACCGACTCTGAAAAACAAGTCATGATGGGAAATTGATCGCATTTCTGTATGGATTTGTGGGGGATTGTTAGAAAATTAGGATTTTAGAGCTTAATTTAATTATGTTCTTGATGTTAATCCTAAAATCTAATGATTGGAAATTGTTCAACGATATTTGAACTTAAATTTTCATGTATGGTTTTAAGAATTTTCTTAATGAAATCCATATGAATTGAGAGTTGAAAGTAGCTTGGAAAAGCTTGGAAAACTTGAGAATGTTTGTCCCACATTAAAATAAATAAAGGGGGTTGTGTGCTTTATATGGTATTACCCACATGAGTAGTATACAACTACTAAGGTGTGTGATGGTCCATTGTGTTGTTGTGTGCTTCACGCGCACACACACACACCCGCGCGCCCCGCCCCGCCACGCCACGCACCGCACCGCACCTGACCGGACCGGGTCGAAGGGTGATTTGGGAGAATGTCTCGACGTCTCGCGTACGCGAGGCGACCTGGGCGAGGATTTTATTTATTTGAGAATTATTTTAATTCGAATTTATTTATCGGTGACTGGATTATTGGGCTGGGTACTGAAATAGGCTAAGTCACTTTGTTAGTGGGCTTAGTCTAAATTGAACCTGCAAATAATCTGATCTGTAATAAGTTTTGATATCAGAATCAGAACTTAAGAACTGATGAATAAAATCAGAACTTAACAAGTTCTGATATCAGAATCAAAACTTAAGTACTGATGAATCACATCAGAACTTAACTTAAGTTCTGATAATAATGTGGGTGTTAATGTGAAAAGCTGTTACAAATAATTTAAATTCAAAATCTGACCAGTTTTGATTTTTTCATTAATGAAGCAGTTTAATTCAGACATTAAGTGTGTTGACAGTTTCATTTTTCCTCTCCTATAAATAGAGGCTAAACTGAATGTATAAGTAATATACACACTACATTCTCTTCTCTTCTCTTCAACCTCTCTGCATTTCTCTCCCAAAAGTCCTGAAGTACTGATATTTTCCAGCGACTGAGGTGCTGGTTGAAGTGGAGCTTTTGTTGCTGCTGTTAACATAAACTCCGAGTTGTTTTATCCTGCTGGAGATATTATGCGCATCCCAAATACAGCAGGTAGGGGCAATATTCTCTTCAAGAGCAGCCAGGACTTCGAGCAAGGCCTGGTGACTCAGCTGTGATCATTTTTCTTGGCATTTTGTATCTGTGAACCTTTATTTCAGTCATTGTTAAAAGCTATGGTTTCGGGTACATCTTTCTTTCTCTCCTCGTTATTTCAGTTACTGATTTTGTTTACCTGCATGTTTTGTTTTGTTAACTGTGGTCTTGGCCTAAACTTGCTAAATTCTTTATACACTTGCTTCTATGTTGCTATATTTGTTAGTGAGATTTACAACACTTTGCACCTGTAAGTGCTACTTCAACCATGAGTATCCCCTGTCTCCATTGTCCTCCTTTGCTACTTCAACCATGAGTCTCCCCCTATCTCCCCTGTGCTCCTTTGATACTTCGACCATGAATCTCCCCATGTCTCCACCATCCTCCTTTGCACCCGTAAATGCTACTTGGAAGCCGTGTCTCCCCGTGTCTCTACCATCCTCCTTTTCAACTATGAGTCTACCCATGTCTTCACCATCCTCCTTTGCACCAATAAGTGCTACTTCAACCCTCACTGTGACACCTCCTGGTCCTGTCTTGGTGCAAACATTAATGTGTGGCTTGGCATCTTCACATGAATCTTTTGTGGGACCTGCACTGAACCGTCCTATACCTACCATGCTAACGGGGTCAACAATGCGGGTTCCGTCCACAAGGGGAATGGTTGCTCCTACAATGGTTGATCTTGTGCCAGCATATGGATCATACATGGTGCCTCAACAAAATATTGGAATGGCTCAGTCTGGCATGGGGGTAGTACCCACAACTGTTGTTCCTGAATCTTATATAATGCCACAAGAAAATGCTGGGCTTCCTGAGCTACCTGGCATTGAGTTTGATAATTCAGAGTTCTTTATGTCAATGCTGCAGGGAAATGACGTAGCAAATGAGGGTGGATGGTTCAATGATCAGAATGATCTTCATAATCATTAGATAAGTGATCCTTGAGATGTTATAATTATTTATCTCCTAAAAAGATGGTTATGTCACATGTAGAATTTAATCTCTTTTAATTTTGTTTCATTTTAAGTTATCACCCACAAAGGTGATTATGTCATATCTTAAATTTAGTCTTTTACATTTTATTTTATTTTCTCTTTGTTATTTAAGATAATTAATTAAACAACTTTTCAAATTTAATCTTTTAAGATCCGGATAATGATGATCTTGATTTGCAATTCTTAGGATTTGTTATCATTTCAAACCAGAAAGTTTGTAGCTAATTTTTACAATATTCATGCTTCTTACCTTCTATCTTAATAATCTTGTTAACTTTGTATCTAAATTAATGAGATAATTTGACTTTAGAATTACAAGAAGTAAAGGTAATTCTATTTCTCTGAAAGTGAACTTTAGCATAAAAAAAATTAATTTTGGGCATTGTTCAAGTAGTAATTATAGGTATTTAACTATAAATTTATAATGTATGTTACCAAAGTCTTTGTTAGAGTAATTTAAGAATTAAATCCAAAATTTTATTAAATGAGTTATTATTGGGGTAAAAAAACAAAGGGATTCAATATATTACAAATTAAATATAATGTAAAAATATTTTCTCTTAGAGTATAGAAAAAATGTTCCAACCTATACAAAAAGTTCACCTACAAGCAAATTGTTAGATGGGAAAAATCTTATAGAACATATGGTTAAATTAAATTTGAGTATTTTGTTTACTTATTTTGAAACAATAGACATTTTATTATTGATATTTGATAAGAAAAGATGCAATATATTTTATTTAAAGTTCTATTTAAAGTGAATTACAATTTAATTATCAAAAAATTATTGGAATGTGAAATATGAAATAAGAAAGTATATAATATTTTCAATTAAATTTACTAAAATAATATATATCAATAAGTATGGTCAATGCCTTCCTCGGTCCAAAAAAAATTATCAGTTCCAATAAATAATTTAATTCGTTAAATTTTCAAACCAAAAAATAGAAATAATTTAAATTTAGTTACTTGTGATTTGTAAAAATCGGGAATCGGGGAGTGGTGCTGCCAATTTGGGATTAATTGAAAATTTAAAAATAGGAGATTAATCGTAGTAAAAACGGATGTATTATAATATTAAATTATATTTAATATATTATTATGATTATATTAGTTATTTATTAACAAATATATGTTTATTATATCTTAATTTTTATATTTATTCATATTTAAATGAATATAATAATTTTAATTTTATTAAATAATTATATATACTCCAATACAGAAAAATTCCTAAGGACTAATCGGATTTCAAAAATTGAATCTGTTGGATACTTTGCGGTGGATTAATCGCGAATTAATTGGTTAAATTGGAGATTTTTAGAACACATCTTGTGATTATTATTTGCTTTTAGTTGAAGAATACTTGAAATATACCTTACACATTATTACACTTTAGTTGTCTTTATAATTATTTGCATTTTAACATAAATAAAAAAAAATGTAACATATGATCTCATCAAGAAATAGTGATCGTAATTTTATTACAAAAACAATTACTTTAATGCTTGAGTTTGAAACCTAGCAACCATATGATCTGATTTTATGGGAGAATTATAAGGGAAGAAATGATAACTAAAATATATAATTAATTTTGGTAACCTTATATACAAAAGGAACCACGATTTAAGGTTTGATGAAGTAGTGGTTTGTATTTAAGGAATAGTACATAGATAGATATAACAAAAGTAAAGTGTTCACTAATAACTGCTATGAAATCTGACAAATTAGAATAGATAGTAGAAACCACAACTATGTAGTGCACATCACTCAAATTTCCCAGGCCCTAAAAATTAATGAGAGCCATTAATCGGACTGATTAATTGGACTGATTAATCGAAACATTAATAGGGAGAATATAAATATTATTTTTAACTTTTATTATTATAAAATGATAAATATGTCAGATATTTATTTGACAAAAGAAATTAGAATGGTATTAAACAATATCTACACATTTGACATTCGTTATTTACTAATTATTGAGTTTACAATATTAACTAATATTTTAATTCATACTTCTAAACTAATTACAATATATCATTTTATATTTCAAGTGGGAAAATAAATATGTTAGATTACTTATTACTTTTTACCAATACTTTATATTAGAAATTGGCATGATATTCTGTAAAATTATCAAATTAATGAATTAAAATCATAAAAAGGTAAAAAAAACAATGATTTTTAATTATTTTTCGATGAGACCACCTATGACCGCTTAGCCGGCCTAATTGTGATTTTGACCCGATTTTCAGCAAAAAGGCCTAAATCACCACCTAGGTCCGAGTCAGGCCTAACGCCTATGAACCGCCTACACGGTCACCTAGACCAATTTTTAGAACATTAGAAGAGACTATCAAACTCCTAAAGCATGATTAAAATTTACATACAATATAAGCAGATTTAACTATTAATAAACAAAATGAATTAAGAATAAAATCCAAATTATTATTATTTTTGTAGCAATCAATTATACACAATCATAACAAAATTCTTATAGTAATGACTATAACTAAAAAAATAACATGACAGTATTAGTTTTTATTTCTATTTGTCACCACTATTTACAAACTTTTATGTTGAATCATTAAATTGTATTTTAGAAAAATAAGTTTTTTATTAAATACTTCATATTTTTAATCCTCTAAATATTTTTGAAATATATATTATCATTTAGTCAAACTAATATGGGCCTGAAATTAGCAGGGTGAAAAACCAAAATACCCACCATTTGGGGGCTTAGTACCCAAAATACCATTTGGCGGGACGGAGTGTCCAAATTACCTATTGAATACGCATGTCCAGCATGCGAATTTCATTTTTTAAAAATTTATAAAGGATACGCATATGTGAAATGCGTATTCATTTTTTTGTTTTTAGGGAATACGCATGTGTGAAATGCGTATTCCTTGTTTTTCAAAAAAGTGAGTACGCATAGCCCACATGCGTGTCCTTTACAAAAAAACTGAAGGTTGTATACGCAGTAATGTAATGCGTAATCTGTCGGTATTTTGGGCAGTCCCCGCGCATCTGGGTATTTTTGGCAGTTGGGGCTGGAAAATGGGGTATTCTGGACATTCTTTCAAATTAGCCTACAAGCATAAATAATATTGAATTAATTAAACCTGATATGTTACATTTGTAGCCAAGGCCCATAGAAACTTCTCTAACATTTGTTGCCAATGGCTAACTAATGTTGGCTAACTAATGTTGTGCTTATCTTGGAGCAAAAAAATGACTAGTAATCCTATAATATACGAAGTTTAGAATTAAGTAAACTTCCACTATTATTATTATTATTATTATTATTATTATTATTATTATTATTATTATTATTATTATTATTATTATTATTATTATTATTATTATCATTATCATTATCATTATAATTCTTGTTGTTGTTGTTTTTATTGTTGCTGTTATAATTATTAAATGTTATTATTATTATTATTTTTATTATTATTATTATTATTATTATTATTATTATTATTATTATTATTATTGTTGTTGTTGTTGTTGTTATTCTTATATGAGTATATGTGATTAATTTCAAACCTATATTGATCTTAAATGTACATTGTATTTTTTTTATCATGTTCGCATTTATAAAATAAAAATATCAACATAAGTTAACTAAAAAATAAGTGAAAAAATAATTCATATATATAATCATGTGAAATAAGAAGTAAAAATTCATATTTACGCACAATATTATAGAAATCTGTATATATAATATGTTTTTTGTACATATATATTCGAATTCACACACATACACTAAATACAATATTTACCCATAAATATATTATTCTATACATTTTGTATGGTGTAATCAAAGTGAAAAGAGCAATATTCAGCTAAATTTTCATATTTCCTATATTAACACTAAAGAAAAGTTATCAATTAATCATATAGTGTCATTAAGATAAAAATAAAAAGTACTACTATTTTTAAATAGGCTTAATAAAGCTAAAATAATAGCGTTGTATCTTTAAACTTCCTTTAACTTTTATATTGTTACGGAGAAATATTGGCTAAATTTGATCAAAAGGTTTTGGTCATATTTAAGCAAAAATGACCGCCAGTGGTCAAATTAAGTTAAATATGACTGAATTGTATCGGTCATTATTAGGATGGTCAAATTTAGCTAAAAAGGTCAAATTTAATTAAATTTGACGTACTAGGCCGGTCAAATTTAGCTAAATAGGTCAAATTTAGTTAAATTTGACGGACTAAATATGATTGCTCAGTTTTTCAATTTTGATAGACTAAAATTGACTTCGAATAGTCAATTTTATATTTTGACTTTTGTCATCAAAAATTTTGATAAAAATTGAATTTCCCGCCTATTGTTACAGATATGTCGGCCAACGAGTTAAAATCAATCAATTTTATAAATTTGACTAGGTTACTTTTGGTCAAAATTATAAATATGACTCCATTTGAGTTGGTCGAGTTTATAAAAGCGACAAATTTTGATCAAATTTAAAGTACAAAATATGATTACTATTAAAAAAATAAAAAGTTCCTTGCTTCTGAAAAATGTGAAAGTACTTTTTTTAAAATTCACTAAAAAAATTTCATACATAGTAGACACAAAGGTTTTCTAGCATATTGTAAAATTTTAGTCTTAACTAATTATTTGTTTATCAGGTGTTCTACAAAGATAAACCATAGTAAACTTATATTGAATAATTATTTGTGTTAATAATTATTTGTGTTAAATTTGTGACGTAGCTTTGAAGCTAATTTACTAAGTCTATATCTTCAAGGCAATAAACAACTTTCCTGTTGTTCTATTAGGTGTTTTACAGAGATAGACATATAAATGTGTCACACCATAGTCCTTCCATTTTCTCTGAGACGTCTTTCCTGAAGGAGGAAACTGCATATCCTCACAAAGACTCCATACTAGCGATCCTAAATAACGACATGTAACTGAATGTGCTTCAGTTCTTCCAAACTTTATAATCATTCTCAACGGTTTATCTGGTTCCATGAAATACCGATAAGTGCCATAAAAACTAGTTTTACCACCATGCTTTAGTTGATTGGCTTTTTACTTGTCCTATACAAATATGACATTCATCAAACTAAGTCATCACAGCTCTCACAAGTCGCACATATATGGCCATGGTCTCATCTCTCGCCTCAAATTCTCTATTGATCTGGGACACCACAAGTTTCGAGTCTCCACAGACCTTCAAGTTTTTAACCCTCAAGGTTCCAGCTAAGCCAAGTCCTGCAATGTGGGCTTCATATTCCGCCTCATTATTTATGGTAGGAAAATCTTACTTTATATTATACTCAATCAAGAGACCATCGATGCTTTGTAAAACCATCCCAGCTCCACTTGAATTTTTTCAATGCCCCATTAAATAGAGCACTTAGAACTCTTTATTCTCAACTATCTTTTCTCCATCTTGGCCATCCATGCCTTGAGCTATATCTTCCTGCCCACGACTTCTTGGTTGTCGATAGTACATTCAACCACGAAGTCAGTCAAGACCTGAGCTATGATCGATGTTCTAGGTTTATACTTAATGTCAAATTCTTCAAGCTCTATGGCCTATTTGATTAGCCTTCCACTGACCTTAGAACTATGGATGATGTTTCTCAAAGACTTATTTTTTAACACTTCGATTTTATGTGCTTGGAAGTAGGGACGTAACTTTTTTAACGTCATGACCAAGGCCAAAGCAAACTTTACTATAGTTAAATAGTTCAACTCATCTGCGTGTAGAATCTTGTTGACATAATAGATATGTTTATGGGTTTTGGCTTCCTTTTTTACCAATACAACGCTCAAGGCTCTTTCAAAAACAACCAAGTACAAATACAGAGTTTCATTCTGAACTGGTTTGGCCAACAACGGGGCTTGAACATTGTATTTCTTTAATTCCTTAAACGACATATGACATTCGTCGGTCCAGGAAAAATCATTTGCTTTCTTTAATGATTTGAAGAATGGCTGGCACTTGTCTCCGGACTTGGAGATGAACCGTCCCAAAGCAGTAATCATTTCATTGTGTTTCTGAATGTCCTTTACAGAGCGTGGATGTTCCATATCCAGGATGGCCTTTATCATGTTAGGATTGGCCTCAATTCCCCTCTTGGAGACCATTAATCCTAAAAACTTTCCAGATCCTACACCAAAAGAACACCTGGCGAAATTCAACAACATTTTGTGATATCTCAAAACCTCAAATGGGCTAAATGATCAACTTTTAGAAGGCTCTTGACTAACATGTCACCTTCGTATACCTTCATGATCTTTCCAATAAGATCCTTAAAAATCTTATTCACCAACCATTGGTAAGTGGCTCCTGCATTCTTGAGACCAAATGCCATAATCAAGATAATAAAAAATACCAAAGTTGGTGATGAATAATACCTTTTGGATTGTCATTTTTATGAATTTTTATTTGATTATAGCCGCTAAATCCATCCATGAAACTCAGCATCTCATGCCCTCCAGTGGAATCTATCAAAGTGTCTATCTGTGGGAAAGGAAAATTATCCTTTGGACATGCATCGTTCAGGTTAGTGAAGTCAACATACATCCTCCACTTTCCATTAGCTTACTTCACCATCACCGCATTAGCCAACCATTCCATGAATTGTATTTCCTTATTGAACCCAACCTCTAAGAGCTTTTTTACCTCATATTTTATGGCCTCTTTTCTTTTCAAAGCAAAACTCATTTTCTTTTGCTTTACTGTAATTCGATTAGGGTCGATATTTAGCTTATGAGTTATCAATTCAAAACAATGCTCGGCATATCAACTGCTGACCACGCAAAAATGTCATTATTCTCTTGTCAGAACTTTATCAACGTCAGGGGTTCCTTTAAAGAAGCTCCAATAAAAGTCATCTTTTTCGGGTCGCTGGGAGTCAAGAGAATTGGGATTAAATCTTTCGTTGGCTTTGTTATATATTGAATTCTCAATGATCAAAAGAAGCTCAGGATCTGGCTGTTCAGATGTCATCGGGATCTGATGTACCGTCAGGTTTTGGTATGTCATCAGGATTTGTATGACATCAGTATTTGAAGATAGTCAGCTTTAGAGGATTTGTTTTGTTCCTTATAATGTGGAGCAGATATCTGTTACATCTGAGAGATAGGACTTTATGTGTTTAGTTTAAGATATGTATCTGTTTCAGTTAGTTTTTGATAATGTATATCTTAGATTAATCTGTTGTAGCTGTGTAGTATATAAACACAATTTAGGTCATCACTTAGTGAACAACACTCGAGGATCATTCGACCTAGCAGCTCTCAAGAACATCGGTATTTCTTGAGAGGATTTTGTAACAGTTTTTATCATAAATATAAAAAGTTGTTATATTTTATTACTTGTTCAAAATATTTATACAATTGTATCTAACCCCCTTGAACAATTGTATCTTTACTGGGAAACAATTGGTATCAGAGCACACTGATAAATTTATAATCAGAAACGATCTAAACATGTCTCTGAACAAGTATGAAAGTATTAAAATTCCCATTCTGAAAAAGACTGAATATCCAACATGGAAGGTGAAGATGCTCATATACCTGGAAGCTACAGATCCAGATTATCTAGACGTAATCAATGATGGACCCTTCATGCCAACAAACTGGTGCCTGCAACTCCTTCGGTTTGTGAACACTATACTCTGAAGGAGAAGACAGAATGGACACCAGAAGAGAAAGTAGTTGTGCTGAAAGATGCAAAGGTAAGAAACATTTTACATAACAGTCTTAATTCTGTGATGTCAAATAGGGTCATAGCCTACAAGACTGCCAAAGAAATATGGGATGCTCTTGAAACTCAATGTCAAGGAACCATGGCCATCAAGAAGAACAGAAGGGATGTTCTGATTCAAGAATATGAACACTTTGAGGCCAAGCCTGATGAAAGTTTCACTGATATCTATGGCAGATTTCTGACTCTACTCAACAATCTGTCTTTGGTAGGAAAGGTGTATGATCGAGAGGATTCAAACACCAAGTTTTTAAGAGCATTAAGTGAAGAATGGGAGACTCAGACTTCAATCATATGATATCAGTATGATTTGGACGTAATTACTCTAGATGAAGTCTATGGCATGCTAAGAACTCATAATTTGGAGGTTCAGCAAAGAAGAGAGAGGAAAAGCAGCAAAGGGAAATCTGTTGCTTTGAAAGTTAATGATAAAGCTTCAAAAGAAAAGTCTGTTGGAGCTATATGAAAGAAGAACAAATTTCCAGAATTAGATACTGATGATTCATCATCATATCCTGATGATGATACTGATTCTGAAACTGATGAGAATATGATAAATTCTGATGTCATGCAAATGGCTGCATTACTGGTTAAGGGCTTCAGGAGAATGCAATTCAGGAAGTCTAGGAACAACATAAGCTTCAAGAAGAAGTTCATTGGAGGTGAAAAGAAGTCAATTGGGAGAAAAGATGGAAAGGACTCTAAAGCTGGGAAGCTAGACAGGACAAAGATCAAGTGCTACAACTGTGATGAACCTGGTCACTTTGCCTCAGAGTGCAAGAAAACAAAGCATGATCATGGAAAGAGCAAAGCCCTGATCACTTCAAGCAAGGATTGGGTGGACTCCTCTGACTCTGAAGATGAAAATACATGATATGCACTGATGGACAGTCTTGATGATCCTGCTGCTTCTGAGCCTAAGGTACAAACTCCTTTCTTCACTTTTGATACTGAAAATATATCTGAATTGAAATCTATTCTTAAATCTTTGCATGGTAGTTTTAAGAATAAGACTTTAGAAAATGATAGACTTATAACTGAAATTAAGACATTGAAATTTAGGAATGATCAGTTAGAGTCTGACTTGATACATCAGATAGATTTGAAGAAAGAATGTAAGAGAGCTAAACATACAGTTAAGATTCTTGAGGCTAGATACAGTATGTTAGAAAAGAATCTAGAGAATGAGTGAAAAACCCTTAAAGCCTGGACTGATTCAGGAAAAAAGGTTCATGAGATGATCTCAAAGAAAAATTGGAAAGAATGCCTAGGCTATAAAGATGGAATTAAGGATGTTGACATTGAAAATAAAATTTCCCTTAAAATTCCTGTTAAGTTTATTTCATCAGAAGCTGATGAACCCAAATCTACTTTTGAAAAGGGTTCAACATCAGTATCACAAGAAGAACTGGTAAATGATAAAATTCAAAGAAAGAAAAGCAAGGAAACCATTAAGTCTGTTAAGAAAAAAAAGAACATAGGACTTTTGTCAGCAAATTAATTGAAAAAGATAATATCTGAGGTTATTGGCAAACCTCAAGCAAAAAGTCCTAAGAGAAACAGGAATGGTAAGCAAGGTATTTCTAAGGATTCAATTTACAAGGTTGTTCCCAGTGCTCCTAGGAAAACTTGTTTTAACTGTGGAAATACTAATTATCTTGCTATTAATTACAAGAGGAATAAGAAAAGGAAAACTGATATTCCTGAGTCTGATGTTAGGGGTAGATCAGTATTTTATAAACCACAAAATCTTTGTTTTCATTGTGGTAGTAGTTGGCATTCGATTTATACTTGTAGTTCTTATCACAAGTTATATCACAATTACTATGAACCTTTGCCTAAGTTTAATAAAGTTGCTTGTGTGATTAATTCTGTTGGTTTTACTAAACTTGCTTCTGACAAGACAAATCCTGAAAAAGGCAAGACTGTCAAAAGTACTCCTGACACACAAAGGCTTAAGTTGTCCAAAAAGAGGGCCCAACATGGTAATATTTATGAAGCAAGGCTACATGAAAGTCTTGAAAAGGAAGCTACTTGCCTTATCTCTAAAGCATCAGTAGATGAGAGCTGGAACTGGCATAAGAAGCTCTCACATCTCAATTTCAACTCAATCAATGAACTTGCCAAGAAGGAGCTTGTAAGAGGATTTCCAAACATGTTATACTCAAGTGATGGTCTTTGTAATGCTTGCCAAAAGTCTAAACAAAGAAGAGTATCTTTCAAAACCAAAACAGAATTCTCTATCTCTGAGCCATATCACATGTTGCACCTGGACCTTTTTGGACTAGTAAACATAATATCCATCAACAAGAAAAGGTACACACTTGTAATTGTTGATGATTTCACTAGATATACATGGGTCTATTTTCTACATAGGAAAGATGAAGCTCCAGAAATTCTTCTGGATCACATAAGGCAAATTGAAAATGGATCTACCTACAAAGTGAAAATCTTGAGAAGTGAGAATGACACTGAATCCTGAGAAGTGAGAATGGCAAACTCAAAAACTCAAAGATAGAGGAATTATGCAAGTACAAATGCATAGAGCAACAATTGTCAGCTCCCGGTACACCTCAACAAAATGGTGTTGTTGAGAGGAAAAATAGAACCTAATTGAAGCTGACAGAACTCTGCTAGAAGAAGCAAAACTACCCACTTACTTCTGGGCTGAAGCAGTAAACACAACATGGTATACTCAGAAAGTCACTCTGATAAATAGACATGGTGTTAATCCTTATCAAATGCTAAAAGAAAAGAAGCTCAGTCTCAAACATTTTCATTTATTTGGATGTTAAGTGCTTTATTTTGAGAACTCATATTGAACAACTTGGAAAGTTTGAATCAAAGGCTGATGAAGGAATCTTTGTTGGATATTCACCATCAAAAGCTTACAGAGTGTTCAATCTAAGAACACACACTGTAGTAATCTCCATCAATATATTTTTTGATGATAAGAAGATTCCTGGTTTTGAAGAAGACACTCATGAAAGTCTAATATTTGCAAATAAAAAAGCATTGTTGGAATCTGGATCAAACTCTAATGAACTGTCAAATCTTGATGATCCAAATCCTGACACTCCTTTAGATTCTGAAGATAATCATTGTGCTAATGAGCCTGCACAAGTTGAGGGGGAGCAACAGCGAAGGTCAGCTGATGATACTAACACTGAAGAATCATCTCAAAGTTCTTCTCAATAAAATGCTGATTCAGTATCAGAAGAACATGAGTCAAGTCCCAATAATTCATCAGGAAATAACCCAACAGATTCAGGGGGAGCCTCAAATGGATTTGATGAGGCATATAATTCAGGGGGAGCATCTAGTTCCAGAAGGATATTTCCCAGTGCCATAAAATGGACTAAGAATCATACTCCTGATCTGATCATTGGAAATCCTGATGATGGTGTAAAGACAATAAGTGCAACTCAGAATGAATGTTTATATCATAATCTACTTTCAAAAAAAGAGCCAAAGAAAGTAGAAGATGCACTCAAGAATGCAGATTGGGTCATGGCCATGCAAGAAGAATTGAATGAGTTCGAAAGAAATGAAGTGTGGAAGCTGGTACCTAGACCTAAGAACATGTCAATTTTGGGCACAAAGTGGGTCTTTAGAAATAAGACTGATCTCGATGGAACAATCATCAGAAACAAGGAAAGATTGGTGGAAAAAGGATATTCTCAACAGGAAGGTATTAACTATGATGAGACATTTGCTCCTGTTGCTAGGTTGGAAGCAATCAGAATCTTCTTGGCATATGCTACTCACAAGAAGTTCAAAGTCTTCCAGATGGATATCAAGAGTACATTTCTCAATGGAGAACTTGAAGAAGAAGTCTATGTTGAACAACCACCAGGATATGTCGATCCTAAACATCCTGATTATATTTACAGACTTGATAAAGCACTCTATGGACTGAAGCAAGCACCTAGAGCATGGTATGAAACCCTTGCTCAGTTTCTACTTGAAAGTGCATTCAAAAGAGATACAATAGATAAATCCCTGTTTTATCTAAATAAAGGTAAAGATTTGTTTTTAGTTCAAATTTATGTTGATGATATCATTTTTTGATCAACTAATCAAATACTGTGTAATAAGTTTTCAAAGTTGATGTAATCAAGATATCAAATGAGTATGATTGGCGAGATGAGTTACTTCCTAGGCTTGCAGATTAAACAAACTGATAATGGCATCTATATCAATCAGTCCAAGTACACAAGAAATCTACTGAAGAGGTTTAATATGCAAGAAAGTGCAACTGCAAGTACTCCTATGGCAACTACTATAAAACTTGATCCAAATGAAGGTACAGCAGTTGATGTGAAAAGCTACAGAGGTATGATTGGATCTCTGTTATATCTAACTCCTAGCAGGCCAGACATTATGTTTGCCACTTGTTTGTGTGCAAGATTTCAGGCAAATCCAAGGGAGCCACATCTTATTGCAGTAAAGAGAATTTTCAGATACCTCAAGGGTACTATGTCTCTTAGACTTTGGTATGCAAGAGAAGCTAATTTTGCATTATGTGGTTATTCAGATACTGATTTTGCTAGATACAAAATAGACAGGAAAAGTACATCAGGAAGCTGTCAGTTCTTGGGAGGCAGATTAGTCTCAAGGTTCAGCAAGAAGCAGAAATCTATTTCTACTTCAACTGTTGAGGCTGAATATATAGCAGCTGGGAGTTGATGTGCTCAGTTGTTATGGATGAGAAATCACCTCATGAACTATGGATTATCATTGTCAAAAATTTCTATTTATTGTGATAATCAAAGTGCTATTTCTATGACAGGAAATCCAGTGCAACACACTCTTACAAAGCACATCAGTATCAGATATCACTTCATAAGAGAGCATGTCATGGAAGGAACCATAGAGCTTTATTTGTTCCTACTGAACAGCAGCTGGCTGATATCTTCATAAAGCCATTACCTGAAGCAACATTTACAAAGCTTGTGAATGAACTTGGTATGGTTAACTGGGATAAGTAAATTTTTATTTTATCTATTTGATCAAATCTTGATGTATATTGATCAAATCCTGATATGTCCTAAATGCTGTGATATTAAGCCAGAAATATTTGATGTATTCTATTTTATATGCATGAAAAATTAAGTGATTTTATTTGTTAATTGTGTCTGTCCGAATAAATATATCACTGTCATCATTACACATCAGTCTAGGGAGACGCGCCTTAAAAAGATATTCTTTGGTTAAAGTTTTAAGCTAACTCAAGAGTTAATTTTCTTTACCGAACCCTAGAGTCCCTCTCTATTACCAACTATTTGGTTATTACCAACTTCTCAATATTCTGAAACACAAACTCTCTAAATCTCTATCTCTTATCATATTTTTTCTATCAAAAACATGAGCTTCTTCAACATGTTCTTTGATTATCCAACATTTACAATCGAGTTTTGTTGCGATGAGTGGGAACAGGAGTGGCACATCTCTGCCATTTAGAGTTGGGTTCCACAAGATATCTACACTGATCTCTTGATTTTCCGGAGAGATTACTATCACCATCTGGTTCGTATGGAAGAAGATCGTTCGGAAGCCATCCATCAGCAAGAACAAATTATTCGTCTTGCTGTGCTCTTTGTTGAAGACAGGAAGAAAAGACTCTGAACATCCATCCATTCTTTTGTCTTCCTGATTTATCTCCCTTTCCCCCCTTTCTCATTATCATCAGCTTTGTCAGGCTTCTTAGACCAAGGCTGTTGATGTTTATCATCTTAGACTAGGATTATCTTGTAATCTTTTGCATGTAATCTACAAATTTCATAAAATGTACTCTTTTGATATATTAATAAAATTTCTTTTGATTGCAATATTTAGTCTTTGTTTATCTCGTATTATGTGTATGTGAATGTTCTCATTAAAGCTTGTTAATCTTTACTTCATCTACTTGAACTGTAATTCTTGATGAATGTTTTGATTAGCATTGTGGTTGCTAATAATTTGTGATGTTTTGACAAACAAATGTTGAATTTTAATCGACATATCCTGAGTTAGTCAAATCCTGACAGAAGAAAGGTCTCAAATCCTGATAACAGGTCAGCATGTTCTAATTTGGATTATTAGTGTTAATTAATCTCTGAGTAAGCTTTATTATTTCAATTAAGTGTCCCACTTAATTAATGATAATTGGTGGATTATCAGATAAACAAATTTCTACAGTTGTGTCTTGATATAACTGTATGTATTTTGTATTTACTTCCGTAATTTCCTCCAACATTAAAATCAATTACTCAGATATTATTTCATGTTCGAAGTCAAATTCGCTAGGTTACCTTCTTCATACAAGTGTATTAAACATATTTCTGAATAGTGACACAATTCATCATACACATAGTTTCACTGAACACATCTCACACTTACTCTCTCGCACAAGCTATTCACATCATGACAACTTCTGAAGTTTCACCAATCTTCAGTCAAACCACAATCATTCATGGAAACACATTTGGCACTAACAATTACTTAGCTCTCACTAGTACAAAAATGACTTTTAGCCACGGTCAAAATAGGCCTTTAGCGTCGGTTTTTTAGCATTGTATAAGCAGGGGACGCTAAAGGTATATTCTTTTTGCGTCGGGTAATTAGGCGACACTAAACATTTTTAGCATCGGTTAGATGACCGACTCAAAATTGCCATTAACCGACGCTCTTGCTTGGACAATTGTATGGGTCCAATAAAGTGCCGACGCTAGAAGTTGTAATTAGATGCGTCGGTTTATCAAAAAACCGACGCTGAGAGTTAATATTAAAGGCGTCGGTTGTTAAAATTGCCGACGCTATATGTTTATGTTAAAGGCGTTGGTCGTTAAAAAAGCCGACGCTATATGTGTATGTTATAGGCGTCGGTTGTTCAATAACACCGACGCCTAAAGTACTTAAAAAAAAATATTCTTTACGTTTTTATTGATATCCTGAACCTGCTTTTTACAAATACCAGCATTCCCACAAATATAACTGAATAATCAAATTAACTAGGAATCAAATTGAAATTAAAGTAGGTCTCAAGCTCTCTTTTAAATTTTTTGCACAATGTGGGACCTCTGGTCCTTTTCTTGGAACTGGAGTCTACATTATCTTTATCCATAGTAATTACCTACAACAATATAAAGATCAACAAGTCAGGAAGAAGTACAAGTATTTTGTTGATTTCAAAACCTATTGTAGACTTGTAACAGTAAAATGTGTATAAAAGTTGTTCTGTAGAAATAATTACCACCCAGGGTGTTTCTTCTCCACTCTGTTTAGACATAAGAAAGGTGAGCCAAAATCACAAACACACACACATATTTCTGCTTAAAAACACACACACATGTTTCCAAACTTCTTACCTGTAAAAAGGTTTACAACAAACAGAACTATGAGTTTTTACTTAAAAACATGTGATTTACTGCTAAGATATCTCTTAGAATATTATTTCAAGAAACATGTAATTTTGCTCGTAATTCTAATAGTAATGCACAAACAAGTCCTAACATCTTTTATCTACATATGACAAAGTACCTGCTATAGATTTGAGTTCTTCTAGTGACAAAGGCAGTGTAATTAGTCTGCCAGCTTCAGTGCAAAAATTTTCTCCTCTTTACAGGATGTCCTCTATATATACTAGCTCTAATAGAACATGTTATTCCTTTTGATGATTTTTCCTTCTTAATCTCTTCAGCTGGATCTTCATCCTCCAATTTCTTTACAATCCTTTTGTCCACGACGCTGTCAAGCATGCTTATCTGATGGCCTACTTCTCTTTTTTGCAAAATTTCATCCAGATTTAAAGAAGATAAAAACTTGTTATTAGATTTATGTACATCTTCAGTGTTGACATCTGCACCATTCATCACAAGAAGCTCGCCCATTTCCGAATGGTTTTCCTCCATCGCGATTTGGATATGTGTTAATCCATGACAATCTTTTGAATCTACAACCAAACCGTGCTTCAGGAGTTCTTTCATGACAGCTACATCATTCCTCCTTGCAGCTATGGTTAAGAGGTACCTTACAGTGCATGGATCCGAGATGGAAGCCCAGTGGTAAAGTATTCTGAATATGGAGTGGTATTTTGCTGCTATGGCATCCCACATTGTAGTGTTACTTTCTACATCTGCCATGCATATATGAATAAAATGACACTTTGTTCTCTTAAACCATTATGATAATATCATTCTTGAAAAATTAGATTGGTGAACATTTTAGCTACTCCTGGCTTACTGTGTTGATACCTAGTCAATAATTAGAGTGTGATCTTGATACCTATGATTGACACCGAAACTTGAGAAAAGTTATTTTCTCTTAACAGATGAATAAAAATTATAAGCCTGCTAAAAATATCTACCTCTTAGGTGTATGTTACATGCATGTTTGAGGAGTACCAATACACATTCTTTATGCCCCTTTGATGCTGCAATATGCTGATGCACAACAGAGAAAGCGAAATAGATTTCATATTTGAATGGCAGATATGTGTATCCTTACTTGGGATTGTGTTTGCAGTCTATAGTTATAAACTAGTAAGTATAAGTATTTTACCAGTGGTGTTCTTCCCTTTGAATCTCCTATGTCGAGGTCTAATCTTGCCTTGAGAAGTTCGTCAAGGAAAGCAGCATTTCATGTGCCGGCAACTGTTAATAAGTTGATCGACATATAAGGATTATCATCTTCTTGATTCCCACTATCCACTATCAAGTCCCCTATATTAAACTCCTTCAGCCTTTTATGATGCTGAAAATTAATCGCACATAGTAATTTAGTCTTAGTCATTCATTTTAATATGGTGCAGTTTATGTTCATCTGTGATGATTTTAATTGCAAACACTTAGTTTGGGAACTACTTAAATATCTAATTCATTGTAGGATGGATGGGAGAAGATCAATTATATATTTGAGAGAATTTTCTCCTCTCTGAAGGAGTTTGAAACAACATTGAAGCTGAACATATGACAAAATTACCTGAAGGAAGTTTTTGAGAATGGCAACATAGTCTTCTTGTTTACTTTGCATTTCTTCAATAAGAGCACTAGTTTTCATCTTTAAGAGCTGTGAAAGAGTCTTGGTTCAATATGTAACAGCATGTGGCCTGTAGCACAGTGCATCTATTTCTCCAAACATATCTCCAGGTTGCAAAATCCCAACAATTTCCTCTTTCTAGTCCATCTCAGAGTGATCAATTAATTCCACTTCCCCTGACACTATTATATAAACATCATCAGGTGCTTCATTCTGCAATATCACATCCTCTCTACGTGGTATATATTCAGCCTTCATATCCACAGCCTGATGAAAAATAGACAATGTCATTACATTAAATACCTGTCTTATATTATATACGCTTCCCGTGTTAGACAGTTTTAAATTATTTAATCAGATAAAAATAGTGTCATATGCACATGAGAATCAAGAAGTCCAATGAGACTGTCATTTCTGAACTTTCCGAGGTTGGGAAACTTATGAAGTAAAGCTAGTAAAAGGCGCATTTTTTTAATCACGTGAAAAAGCATATGTCGATGATCATACCAAGAGCAAGAGAGTTTCCCTTGATACATTCTGGAAAAGATAGACCCTCTAGACGGTTGGAATAAATAAATGATGACTAATGCTTTTGATAATGGTTTTGGTAGTTGTTCAATCAGTTGCTGCTGGTTCAAGCTCTCAGCCTTGAATCTCAAGCACATATAAGCTAGTATCTGCTCCCTGAGTCTAACCGGCAAGTGGTTTCTGCTCACAAAGTTTGACGTTGCTTCAATGCTATTCCTCTAAAAAACAAGCACAAGAAAATTTCCTGAATTCTGAACTTGATTTAAGCCTAGACAACTAGACTCATAACATCTTGCGATGCAAGATAGAAGAGATAAAAAGGAGGCTTACAAATTCCGTGGTACGACTAGTGCCTTCAACGACTAAATTTGTCATATTACCAATAATGTAAGCTGTTAAGCCAAGGTTGATGAGCATGTACACAACTGATTATTGTGTACATGTGTGTGTGTTTACCAATAATGTAAGCTGTTAAATTCGATGCATCAACATCACTCTTAGCTACAAGTTTCAATGTCCCAAAGCTGATTGAAGATAAAATTATAAAGTTTGTCTTGTTCTTAGTATTCATACTTAACTACTGAGATGAAGAAGAATTTAAAATTTTATATATGTTTCCGGTTAAGAGAGCAACTGATTCTAAATAATAGAGCAACTCATTTTACTACCAGAAATAAAGCAGTGTTAATCAAGATCAACACAAAAAGTCACAAGTAATGCTAACACATATCACAAAAAGTAAAAGGAAGATATAATCAATTTAGGCCACACTTGTACTTTAAATTTTATAAACCAACAAATTTATGTATTAAATTAATATCCTTGGTGAACCAAGATTAGCAAACACAGTAAATTTAATCTAATTATGTTATACAAATGTATGGCAATATATTTAGAGAAAATAAGCTGAACTAAAATAATAACAAATCTCAAAATTTATATTGTTAATGAAAATAAATAAATTAAAAAATGAAAATAAAAAATGAGAGGGAGAGAAGAAGGAGAGACATACCGGGAGAGAGGGAGGAGATTACCGATTACCGTGAAGCAGGGCTAACACAGGAGAATATAAGAATTCAATTAGGTAAATAGGCTGTGAAAATGAACAAAAGAGTAATATGAGCGTGTATATAGGTATATATAGGGGAGTGCCAGAGAGGGAGAGTGCGAGAGAGAGGGAGAGTGCGGGAGAGAGAGACCTGAGAAGGAGTGCGGAAGTTTCAAGCTCTTCAATCGGGAACTATCATAGAGAAGATGTAGATGTAGGGCACCGTGGAGAGAAACTAATTTGGGGATGAACTACTAACTATAGGATGGATTGTAAACCAAATGATGTAATGAGTATGTTTTTTTAATTTGATGTTTTTTAAATTAATAAAAGCTGCCATATAGATTTATAAGGTAAAAAATTGATGGTTTGATTTTAATAATAATATATACGACGGTCAAGATAAGACTGATGTAAAAGGGTATAATATATGACGGTTAAAAAAGGACCGATGTAAAAGGCTATATTATATACGTCGGGTATATAATTGTCGACGAAAAAGAGTAAATAGTGTTTGAAAATTAATTGAAAATTTGAAGTAGTCAACTAATTTGAAACAATTTTTTTTTCATAAAAGTGGACATTTATTTTTGAAACGGAGTAAACAAAATTCAATATTGTGTGAATATCAACAACATAGAAATATTATTACTTCTATTTTATTTAACATTTCGATATAAAAAAACAAAAAAAAATTATTTTTGGAAGTCTTTTAACTTTAGCAAATATATCATAACTCAAATTAAAAAAGATTGTGAGATACATATGATAAATAGATAAATATGTGATTAGAAAATAATTATACAAAAATAAAAAATTTAAAAGAACCCCTTCAGTGTCGTGACATCCCTGGTCCAATTAATTTTTTACTCTAATACTTTTAGCGTCGATTAAATTAAAGCCCGTAGCATAAAGCAGAAATTTATAGCGTCGGCCAACTAGAAGCCCGTAGCACAAAGCATACATTTTAGCATCGGTTATAAACGGCGACGCCATAAGTACTTTTAAGCGACTGTTACTTACAGAACCGACGCTATTAACACTTTTAGCGTCGGTTAAATTAATAACCGACACCAAATGTCATGCACATATACCTATTTGCGTCGGTCAATCTTGCAACTGACGCAGGAAATACCTTTAGGCGTCGGTTCTTTAAAGAACCGACGCTAAAACTACGTTGCAGAAAGTACTTTTTGTACTAGTGTCTGCTCACACATCAGCAGCTACCATCATCTTTTCATGATATTCGGGATTTTCTCTTTCTATGTCCAATTGGATATGCTCTCACAAATCCTGTTAAGGTGTCATACAGGGCTATCATGCAGGTCTGGAATATAGCAGTGGTAAATTCAACACATACTGGTTTTTCTTTTGAGTATAAGGACCAAAGATATAAAGTTGATGTTGACATTCTGCTTCAAGCCTTGAGATTGCCTGCTCTTGATGGTGCTCTTGATAATCACACCAATGAGCAGCTGTTTGATATGCTAAGGACTTTAGGCTATCAAAGAGAAATCACAACCATTGGAAAACTGGTCAGATGCAAACTGAAAAGAGAGTGGAACTTTTTCTTTGACTGTATTAGTAGATGTTTCTTGAATAAGACAACAAACTTTGATGCACTTCCATCCACCTCCCTGAGAATTGGGTACTCTCTTCTTAACTCTGGTAATTTTGATTATAGTAATACTATATTACAGTTCATAATTGCTTGGATAGCAGATGCTTCAGGACTAATAGGGTATACTACATTTTTACAACTGATTTTCACTTATCTATGCCCCTAATGATATTTTTGATGATGATGAATTACTCCCTATTTTTCAGATTTCTGAAAATGCAATCACTGATCATATCAAAAGGGATGAAAAGAATAATTTTCAGGACCACCCTTTCTTCTTAGAGAGGTCAGGCAATTTCTGTTGAGAAATAGACCTACTCCTACACAAGTGCCTGCAAATCCTGATGATGGCACCTCTGTCACAGTTTCTGATGCTAAGACTCAAGAAATCACCCATCTTGTTTCTAACCCAAGCATTTCTTCTTCCAAACAGCAAATACAACAAGCCTCTAAATTAGCCTCCTCTGTTGTCTCTCAAAAGACATCAGTTGTAACAAAGAAAAGGTTGTTTAAGAAATCTGTCACATCTGGACAGAAAGCTAAACAAGTCTCACTGAGTGAGAGTGAGAAGAAAGAAGACTGCTTTCCTATCAAGAAAACAAGACTGATCATTCAAGAAGATTCTGAATCAGATGATCAGATGCCAATAGGGTCCCTGTCAAAAATCAAGAAGTCCATTGATCAAAATCCTAATGACTTGATTGACACTACTGGAATCAAGGAGCCAACTACTGGTGCTAGTGCTCTGCTTGACAAGTTTCCAGTAATTTAAGCAACTGTTGAACTGCAAAGAGTCAGTTAAAAAGAAGAAGTGAAGAAGTAGTTGGATATATCAGAAAGAAGAAGAAGACTCAGCCTCTTGACAAGGATGTTAGTACACAAGAACCTAGGTCTCAAAGAGATTTAACAACTGCAACACATCCGGTCACACAAGAACCATCTTCTCAAAGGGAAGATACAGATATTGAGGCTGCACAAATCGTTGTTAATATTGCTCAAAGTGATCTTCTTACAGATTTTGTTCACTAACTTCAGGAAAAGCAAACTCATCAGGAGATACTATCACGAGTTGATACAATCATTGTTGATCCTATTTTTGAGAAGAGCATACAAGAACCTTCACCAAGCATTGCCGAAGCAGCTCACATGCCTCAGACTCCACAAGAACCATCAGTTCAAAGTACTGATGCTGGTCTTTCAACTTCTCCTGACAGATCAAATCCTGATGATGCATCAGCTCCTACTGAGAATCATCATTCAACTGAACTAGCTACAATTGATGATTCATTACTAGTTGCTAGTTTGAAAAAGCATTCTGATGTGCTGTTTGTTCCTCCACTTTCATCACTTCCACTTGAGGAATCACCTTCAGGTATTGTTAATTTCTCATATATTCTCATATTTGTATGATTATAAATAGTCTCTTATTTGAGGTTACCTCTATTTATATGACAAGCATAAAATCTTCTTAGCCATCTCTTATTTCTTTGCTATATGTGTGATGGAGCCTTTCTGTGAGACTGTGTGAAAATAATAATAAAAAAGAGAGAAAAATATTTTGAGTGGCAGTCTCCTGTACTGGAAAAAGGAGAGGTAGTTTTGAGACAAGAATCTTATAAGTTTTTCTTTACTTATAAAGTTTCTTCTATGAGAATAATATTACTCTTAAAAGTGATATATTGTGTGAGAAGTGATGAGATCACTTGAAAAGAACATAGAGATTTAGGTGTTACTATGTTTCTGTTTTAGGATCATATCAGCCACAAACATCTCTTGCAAAGAATCTGGATAAAGGCAAGGAAATTTTGTTTGATTCTGCACATTCTCCTGCTGGCTTGTCTGACTCTGACAATGATAGTGATGCATCTAAGAAGTCAAATGTTGGTTCTTCTTCGCACTTCACTGGAAATCTTTCTTATTACAATCCTGATGCTGAGTATTTCAGACAGACAGAATGGAATTACAAATGGAGACTTGCAAATTCTTCTATCTCATCTGCTGTTAGCCTGTAATATATTCATCGTGCTTATGATGAAATTCAAACTCCTGATCTGAAGTTGCATCTTAAGGCCACAACTCTTTCTGTTAAAGGAATTAACTCTGAACTTGATGAAATGAAGAAGTCTCATGCTGGTGTCAAAGAGAAAAATTGATGGAATTTTGCTTCACACACCTAACTCAGCTGAAATCAAAAGTGTGAAAAATACCATCAAAGATGTTAAATCTCTAGACAGCATGGCCTCTAGATTTTCCTCCTTGGAAGACAAGGTTTCTTCTATAAGTGACAAACTGGATGCTCTGTTTTCTCTTCTTTCAAATACTGATGCCAAAAAGGGGGAGAAGATAGTTGCTAAAAAATGTACACCATATTCTATTCAGACAAAGGATAAAGATATTGATGGTGATGGTGATAAGAATAATCCAGTTACAGATGTTCAAATTGCTTCTACTGCTCAACAAGTTCAACATTCCAAGAAGAATGATTCTTCAGGACAAAGGAAGTCCACTTGAAGACGGGACCGTTTAAGGGTTAAAGCGTTCTACAGAAACTAAGTCAAAGTGATCACTACCTTGTAGTAGGAGTCACTGAGATCATTTTACTGCTTAGCAGGAGCAAGAACATTGAATTATAGCTCATAACCTAAGTACAGGAATTGGTTTTGACCTAGTAGGAGCAACAGGGAAGAAATGAGAAAAGAAACTAATTAAGAAATGTTTATTCTACACTCTAGTCACAAGTGAGAGATTTTTCTAAGGCAAAATACCTTAATAGGATGAAGGGGTCACAAGTAAAGGTCCCTAGGCTTCCTTGGTCGCAACTTGGGATTTAAACTAAGTCAAAAGTGCATACTAGTGAACCTTGGTCGCAAGTAAAATCTATACTAGAGAGATGGATCGCAACGTAGGATTTTTTCTAAGGCAACTACTTCCCCTAGGTGGTGTGGTCGCCATTTAGGTTTTTCCGGAATGCAACTAAGGCAAATTCACTCCCTAGAGCATGAAGAGGTCGCAAGTAAGCCCTACAAGGGACTAGAGATCGCAACTCATGAATTTAGCTAAGGCAAAGTTCACTCCAAGGCTCCCTGGTCACAAGTTAGAATGCTTGACGGTTTTATGACTATTGTAATTTGCTACTTTGATGGTTATGGGATGTAAATTTAATACGTTGTTATGGTTTGATACTTTGTCGGTTATTTAAGATTGCTTATTATGTAATGATATGGTTTAATCCTCCGGTTATCGGAGTTTGTAAATGATTTCGTTGGATTCAATTACTATTGTTTAATCATTAAATTTACTAGTTTGGTGGAATGATTTTGAGTAGTATAGGTTATTGATTGGATTGGATATTTGGTTGTGAATATTGCTTGGTTGTGAATATTGTTTGGTTGTTTGGTTGTTTGATTTGGTTTTGTATAGGGACTGCAGAAAAACCTGCAATTTTTTTTAAAATCAAACCTTAAAACCGACCGACAATAGGCATAACCGACCACTTTTGACCATTACAAAACCCAGAAAACCGAATATGACATTTAGGACGGTCGGTTATGACATTTAAGTTAGCTTCTGATATAAAACTAACCGATGTGCACACTTTGACCACGGTCGGTCATGAGTTTCAGTCAACTTTTTAAAAACAAACATAACCGACCACCTACGGTCGGTTATGACTTAGTGACGTGGCAACACGTGTACACAGTGACCCCACATTTGAATAAAATATCCATGCAGTTAACCGACCACTATATTGGTCGGTTATGAGGGTTAAACCTGACCAAAAGTCAGAGGACATAGCATATTAAAATGTCCAGCAAGTATATGCATGTAAATTTGGAGTCAAATATATACTTTGTGAAATTTTGTACTTTTGTATGATTCTAATTAAGGTCCTATTACCGCTGACTAGTAAGTGGTTGTTAAGTAAAGTTTCATTTTATTTTTTGAAAGTTAAATCTGCTTTTATTCTTATCTAAATTTGAATCATGTTTTAAGAGAAGATAAATTTGATAGCCTCTTCCATACATTTTTACATCAATAATAAATTGAATTTAAAGTGCTTATGTTTATGTATTATCTAAGATTTAAAATCTTATATCACTCGGTACCCTTTCTCCTGGTACAAAATTTGTGCAACAAATAAAAAATATTGACTAATTAAAATTTATTAAAATTAACAATATTTTTTAAGATAGAAAAATTGGTAAAAAATAACTATCCACACATGTTTTATTTTAAATTTATCCATATTAAACATGTACACGACAGAGCACATTTAAAAGTCCAGTAACTATATGCATGTAAATTTGGCATCAAGTATATAACAGTTTGTGAAATTTTGTACTTTTATATGATTATCATTAAAATCTCACTGCTCACTGCTCACTGGTATTGGTAAGTGGTTGTTAAGTAAACATTTAGGTGTGGAAGACAGTTCACCATAATTAATAAATACATAACTGATATTCTATAAATATGGTCTTACTGATCCTCTGTAGTCCATCACTTTACTCTGAACACCAAGTCCGTTAAAAATAATCAAAGATGGTTAAGAATTCTGGGCACAAAAAGGTGTATGGCCGAGAACCCAGAGTCAGACTTCCAATAATAACAGCTGCAAGAATTTTTCAATTGACACAGGAACTAGGTCACAACAATGATGGGCAAACCATTGAATGGCTTCTCCGTGAAGCTGAGCCTGCTATCAGGCGTTATACAGGTACCGGATCAATGCCTGATGTCCCTGAATCAACTCGGTCCCTGAGTCTCCCCATGTCTCCACCATCCTCCTTTGCACCTGTAAGTGCTACTTCAACCATGAGTATCCCCCTGTCTCCGTTGTCCTCCTTTGCTACTTCAACCATGAGTCTCCCCCTATCTCCCCTGTGCTCCTTTGATACTTCGACCATGAATCTCTCCATGTCTCCACCATCCTCCTTTGCACCTGTAAGTGCTACTTCAACCATGAGTATCCCCCTGTCTCCGTTGTCCTCCTTTGCTACTTCAACCATGAGTCTCCCCCTATCTCCCCTGTGCTCCTTTGATACTTCGACCATGAATCTCCCCATGTCTCCACCATCCTCCTTTGCACCCGTAAATGCTACTTGGAAGCCGAGTCTCCCCGTGTCTCTACCATCCTCCTTTTCAACTATGAGTCTACCCATGTCTTCACCATCCTCCTTTGCACCAATAAGTGCTACTTCAACCCTCACTGTGACACCTCCTGGTCCTGTCTTGGTGCAAACATTAATGTGTGGCTTGGCATCTTCACATGAATCTTTTGTGGGACGTGCACTGAACCGTCCTATACCTACCATGCTAACGGGGTCAACAATGCGGGTTCCGTCCACAAGGGGAATGGTTTCTCCTACAATGGTTGATCTTGTGCCAGCATATGGATCATACATGGTGCCTCAGCAAAATATTGGAATGGCTCAGTCTGGCATGGGGGTAGTACCCACAACTGTTGTTCCTGAATCTTATATAATGCCACAAGAAAATGCTGGGCTTCCTGAGCTACCTGGCATTGAGTTTGATAATTCAGAGTTCTTTATGTCACTGCTGCAGGGAAATGACGTAGCAAATGAGGGTGGATGGTTCAATGATCAGAATGATCTTCATAATCATTAGATAAGTGATCCTTGAGATGTTATAATTATTTATCTCCTAAAAAGATGGTTATGTCACATGTAGAATTTAATCTCTTTTAATTTTTTTTCATTTTTAGTTATCACCCACAAAGGTGATTATGTCATATCTTAAATTTAGTCTTTTACATTTTATTTTATTTTCTCTTTGTTATTTAAGATAATTAATTAAACAACTTTTCAAATTTAATCTTTTAGGATTGGGATAATGATGATCTTGATTTGCAATTCTTAGGATTTGTTATCATTTCAAACGAGAAAGTTTGTAGCTAATTTTTACAATATTCATGCTTCTTACGTTCTATCTTAATAATCTTGTTAACTTTGCATCTAAATTAATGAGATAATTTGACTTTAGAATTACAAGAAGTAAAGGTAATTCTATTTCTCTGAAAGTGAACTTTAGCATAAAAAAAATTAATTTTGGACATTGTCCAAGTAGTAATTTTAGGTATTTAACTATAAATTTATAATGTATGTTACCAAAGTCATTGTTAGAGTAATTTAACAATTAAATCCCAAATTTTATTAAATGAGTTATTATTGGGGTAAAAAAACAAAGGGATTCAATATATTACAAATTAAATATAATGTAAAAATATTTTCTCTTAGAGTATAGAAAAAATGTTCCAACCCATACCAAAAGTTCACCTACAAGCAAATTGTTAGATGGGAAAAATCTTATAGAACATATGGTTAAATTAAATTTGAGTATCTTGTTTACTTATTTTGAAACAATAGACATCTTATTATTGATATTTGATAAGAAAAGATGCAATATATTTTATTTAAAGTTCTATTTAAAGTGAATTACAATTTAATTATCAAAAAATTATTGGAATGTGAAATATGAAATAAGAAAGTATATAATATTTTCAATTAAATTTACTAAAATAATATATATCAATAAGTATGGTCAGTGCCTTCCTCGGTCCAAAAAAAATTATCAGTTCCAATAAATAATTTAATTTGTTAAATTTTCAAACCAAAAAAATAGAAATAATTTAAATTTAGTTACTTGTGATTTGTAAAAATCGGGAATCGGGGAGTGGTGCTGCCAATTTGGGATTAATTGAAAATTTAAAAACAGGAGATTAATCGTAGTAAAAAACGGATGTATTATAATATTAAATTATATTGAATATATTATTATGATTATATTAGTTATTTATTAACAAATATATGTTTATTATATCTTAATTTTTATATTTATTCATATTTAAATGAATATAATAATTTTAATTTTATTAAATAATTATATATACTCCAATACAGAAAAATTCCTAAGGACTAATCGGATTTCAAAAATTGAATCTATTGGATACCTTGCGGTGGATTAATCGCGAATTAATTGGTTAAATTGGAGATTTTTAGAACACATCTTGTGATTATTATTTGCTTTTAGTTGAAGAATACTTGAAATATATCTTACACATTATTACACTTTAGTTGTCTTTATAATTATTTACATTTTAACATAAATAAAAAAAAATGTAACATATGATCTCATCAAGAAATAGTGATCGTAATTTTATTACAAAAACAATTACTTTAATGCTTGAGTTTGAAACCTAGCAACCATATGATCTGATTTTATGGGAAAATTATAAGGGAAGAAATGATAACTAAAATATATAATTAATTTTGGTAACCTTATATACAAAAGGAACCACGATTTAAGGTTTGATGAAGTAGTGGTTTGTATTTAAGGAATAGTACATAGATAGATATAACAAAAGTAAAGTGTTCACTAATAACTGCTATGAAATCTGACAAATTAGAATAGATAGTAGAAACCACAACTATGTAGTGCACATCACTCAAATTTCCCAGGCCCTAAAAATTAATGAGAGCCATTAATCGGAGTGATTAATCGGACTGATTAATCGGAACATTAATAGGGAGAATATAAATATTATTTTCAACTTTTATTATTATAAAATGATAAATATGTCAGATATTTATTTGACAAAAGAAATTAGAATGGTATTAAACAATATCTACACATTTGACATTCGTTATTTACTAATTATTGAGTTTACAATATTAACTAATATTTTAATTTATACTTCTAAACTAATTACAATATGTCATTTTATATTTAAAGTGGGAAAATAAATATGTTAGATTACTTATTACTTTTTACCAATACTTTATATTAGAAATTGGCATGATATTCTGTAAAATTATCAAATTAATGAATTAAAATCATAAAAAGGTAAAAAAAACAATGATTTTTAATTATTTTTCGACGAGACCACCTATGACCGCTTAGCCCGCCTAATTGTGATTTTGACCCAATTTTCAGCAAAAAGGCCTAAATCACCACCTAGGTCCGAGTCAGGGCGTTTTACCACCGCCTAACCCCTAAGAACCGCCTACACGGTCACCTAGACCAATTTTTAGAACATTGGAAGAGACTATCAAACTCCTAAAGCATTATTAAAATTTACATACAATATAAGCAGATTTAACTTTTAATAAACAAAATGAATTAAGAATAAAATCCAAATTATTATTATTTTTGTAGCAATCAATTATACACAATCATAACAAAATTCTTATAGTAATGACTATAACTAAAAAAATAACATGACAGTATTAGTTTTTATTTCTATTTGTCACCACTATTTACAAACTTTTATGTTGAATCATTAAATTGTATTTTAAAAAAATAAGTTTTTTATTAAATACTTCATATTTTTAATCCTCTAAATATTTTTGAAATATATATTATCATTTAGTCAAACTAATATGGGCCTGAAATTAGGAGGGTGAAAAACCAAAATACCCACCATTTGGGGGCTTAGTACCCAAAATACCATTTGGCGGGACGGAGTGTCCAAATTACCTATTGAATACGCATGTCCAACATGCGAATTTCATTTTTTAAAAAATTTATAAAGGATACGCATATGTGAAATGCGTATTCATTTTTTGTTTTTAGGGAATATGCATGTGTGAAATGCGTATTCCTTGTTTTTCAAAAAAGTGAGTACGCATAGCCCACATGCGTGTCCTTTACAAAAAAACTGAAGGTTGTATACGCAGTAATGTAATGCGTAATCTGTCGGTATTTTGGGCAGTCCCCGCGCATCTGGGTATTTTTGGCAGTTAGGGCTGGAAAATGGGGTATTCTGGACATTCTTTCAAATTAGCCTACAAGCATAAATAATATTGAATTAATTAAACCTGATATGTTACGTTTGTAGCCAAGGCCCACACAAACTTCTCTAACATTTGTTGCCAATGGCTAACTAATGTTGGCTAACTAATGTTGTGCTTATCTTGGAGCAAAAAAATGACTTGTAATCCTATAATATACGAAGTTTAGAATTAAGTAAACTTCCACTATTATTATTATTATTATTATTATTATTATTATTATTATTATTATTATTATTATTATTATTATTATTATTATTATTATTATTATTATTATTATTATCATTATCATTATCATTATAATTCTTGTTGTTGTTGTTTTTATTGTTGTTGTTATAATTATTAAATGTTATTATTATTATTTTTATTTTATTATTATTATTATTATTATTATTATTATTATTATTGTTGTTGTTGTTGTTGTTGTTATTCTTATATGAGTATATGTGATTAATTTCAAACCTATATTGATCTTAAATGTACATTGTATTTTTTTTATCATGTTCGCATTTATAAAATAAAAATATCAACATAAGTTAACTAAAAAATAAGTGAAAAAATAATTCATATATATAATCAAGTGAAATAAGAAGTAAAAATTCATATTTACGCACAATATTATAGAAATCTGTATATATAATATGCTTTTTGTACATATATATTCGAATTCACACACATACACTAAATACAATATTTACCCATAAATATATTATTCTATACATTTTGTATGGTGTAATCAAAGTGAAAAGAGCAATATTCAGCTAAATTTTCATATTTCCTATATTAACACTCAAGAAAAGTTATCAATTAATCATATAGTGTCATTAAGATAAAAATAAAAAGTACTACTATTTTTAAATAGGCTTAATAAAGCTAAAATAATAGCGTTGTATCTTTAAACTTCCTTTAACTTTATATTGTTACGGAGAAATATTGGCTAAATTTGATCAAAATGTTTTGGTCATATTTAAGCAAAAATGACCGCCAGTGGTCAAATTAAGTTAAATATGACTGAATTGTATCGGTCATTATTAGGATGGTCAAATTTAGCTAAAAAGGTCAAATTTAATTAAATTTGACGTACTAGGCCGGTCAAATTTAGCTAAATAGGTCAAATTTAGTTAAATTTGACGGACTAAATATGATTGCTCAGTTTTTCAATTTTGATAGACTAAAATTGACTTCGAACAGTCAATTTTATATTTTGACTTTTGTCATCAAAAATTTTGATAAAAATTGAATTTCCCGCCTATTGTTACAGATGTGTCGGCCAACGAGTTAAAATCAATCAATTTTATAAATTTGACTAGGTTACTTTTGGTCAAAATTATAAATATGACTCCATTTGAGTTGGTCGAGTTTATAAAAGCGACAAATTTTGATCAAATTTAAAGTACAAATATGATTACTATTAAAAAAATAAAAAGTTCCTTGCTGCTGAAAAATGTGCAAGTACTTTTTTTAAAATTCACTAAAAAAATTTCATACATAGTCGACACAAAGGTTTTCTAGCATATTGTAAAATTTTACTCTTAACTAATTATTTGTTTATCAGGTGTTCTACAAAGATAAACCATAGTAAACTTATATTGAATAATTATTTGTGTTAAATTTGTGACGTAGCTTTGAAGCTAATTTACTAAGTCTATATCTTCAAGGCAATAAACAACTTTCCTGGTGTTCTATTAGGTGTTTTACAGAGATAGACATATAAATGTGTCACACCATAGTCCTTCCATTTTCTCTGAGACGTCTTTCCTGAAGGAGGAAACTGCATATCCTCACAAAGACTCCATACTAGCGATCCTAAATAACGACATGTAACTGAATGTGCTTCAGTTCTTCCAAACTTTATAATCATTTTTAACGGTTTATCTGGTTCCAAGAAATACCGATAAGTGCCATAAAAACTAGTTTTACCACCATGCTTTAGTTGATTGGCTTTTTACTTATCCTATACAAATATGACATTCATCAAACTAAGTCATCACAGCTCTCACAAGTCGCACATATATGGCCATGGTCTCATCTCTCGCCTCAAATTCTCTATTGACCTGGGACACCACAAGTTTCGAGTCTCCACAGACCTTCAAGTTTTTAACCCTCAAGGTTCCAGCTAAGCCAAGTCCTGCAATGTGGACTTCATATTCCGCCTCATTATTCGTGGTAGGAAAATCTTACTTTATATTATACTCAATCAAGACACCATCGAGGCTTTGTAAAACCATCCCAGCTCCACTTGAATTTTTTCAATGCCCCATTAAATAGAGCACTTAGAACTCTTTGTTCTCAACTATCTTTTCTCCATCTTGGCCATCCATGCCTTGAGCTATATCTTCCTGCCCCCGACTTCTTGGTTGTCGATAGTACATTCAACCACGAAGTCAGTCAAGACCTGAGCTATGATCGATGTTCTAGGTTTATACTTAATGTCAAATTCTTCAAGCTCTATGGCCCATTTGATCAGTCTTCCACTGACCTTAGAACTATGGATGATGTTTCTCAAAGGCTTATTTTTTAACACTTCGATTTTATGTGCTTGGAAGTAGGGACGTAACTTTTTTAACGTCATGACCAAGGCCAAAGCAAACTTTACTATAGTTAAATAGTTCAACTCATCTGCGTGTAGAATCTTGTTGACATAATAGATATGTTTATGGGTTTTGGCTTCCTTTTTTACCAATACAACGCTCAAGGCTCTTTCAAAAACAACCAAGTACAAATACAGAGTTTCATTCTGAACTGGTTTGGCCAACAACGGGGCTTGAACCTTGTATTTCTTTAATTCCTTAAACGACATATGACATTCATCGGTCCAGGAAAAATCTTTTACTTTCTTTAAAGATTTGAAGAATGGCTGGCACTTGTCTCCGGACTTGGAGATGAACCATCCCAAAGCAGTAATCATTTCATTGTGTTTCTGAATGTCCTTTACAGAGCGTGGATGTTCCATATCCAGGATGGCCTTTATCATGTTAGGATTGGCCTCAATTCCCCTCTTGGAGACCATTAATCCTAAAAACTTTCCAGATCCTACACCAAAAGAACACCTGGCGAAATTCAACAACATTTTGTGATATCTCAAAACCTCAAATGGGCTAAATGATCAACCTTTAGAAGGCTCTTGACTAACATGTCACCTTCGTATACCTCCATGATCTTTCCAATAAGATCCTTAAAAATCTTATTCACCAACCATTGGTAAGTGGCTCCTGCATTCTTGAGACCAAATGCCATAATCAAGATAATAAAAAATACCAAAGTTGGTGATGAATAATACCTTTTGGATTGTCATTTTTATGAATTTTGATTTGATTATAGCCGCTAAATCCATCCATGAAACTCAGCATCTCATGCCCTCCAGTGGAATCTATCAAAGTGTCTATCTGTGGGAAAGGAAAATTATCCTTTGGACATGCATCGTTCAGGTTAGTGAAGTCAACATACATCCTCCACTTTCTATTAGCTTACTTCACCATCACCGCATTAGCCAACCATTCCATGAATTGTATTTCCTCATTGAACCCAACCTCTAAGAGCTTTTTTACCTCATGTTTTATGGCCTCTTTTCTTTTCAAAGCAAAACTCATTTTCTTTTGCTTTACTGTATTTCGATTAGGGTCGATATTTAGCTTTTGAGTTATCAATTCAAAACAATGCTCGGCATATCAACTGCTGACCACACAAAAATGTCATTATTCTCTTGTCAGAACTTTATCAACGTCAGGGGTTCCTTTAAAGAAGCTCCAATAAAAGTCATCTTTTTCGGGTCGCTGAGAGTCAAGAGAATTGGGATTAAATCTTTCGTTGGCTTTGTTATATATTGAATTCTCAATGATCAAAAGAAGCTCAGGATATGGCTGTTCAAATGTCATCGGGATCTGATGTACCGTCAGGTTTTGGTATGTCATCAGGATTTGTATGACATCAGTATTTGAAGATAGTCAGCTTTAGAGGATTTGTTTTGTTCCTTATAATATGGAGCAGATATCTGTTACATCTGAGAGAAAGGACTTTATCTGTTTAGTTTAAGATATGTATCTGTTTCAGTTAGTTTTTGATAATGTATATCTTAGATTAATCTGTTGTAGCTGTGTAGTATATAAACACAGTTTAGGTCATCACTTAGTGAACAACACTCGAGGATCATTCGACCTAGCAACTCTCAAGAACATCGGTATTTCTTGAGAGGATTTTGTAACAGTTTTTATCATAAATATAAAAAGCTGTTATATTTTATTACTTGTTCAAAATATTTATACAATTGTATCCAACCCCCCCTTGAACAATTGTATCTTTACTGGGAAACAATTGGTATCAGAGCACACAGATAAATTTATAATCAGAAACGATCTAAACATGTCTCTGAACAAGTATGAAAGTATTAAAATTCCCATTCTGAAAAAGACTGAATATCCAACATGGAAGGTGAAGATGCTCATGTACCTGGAAGCTACAGATCCAGATTATCTAGACGTAATCAATGATGGACCCTTCATGCCAACAAACTGGTGTCTGCAACTCCTTCGGTTTGTGAACACTATCAACTGAAGGAGAAGACAGAATGGACACCAGAAGAGAAAGTAGTTGTGCTGAAAGATGCAAAGATAAGAAACATTTTGTATAACAGTCTTAATTCTGTGATGTCAAATAGGGTCATAGCCTACAAGACTGCCAAAGAAATATGGCATGCTCTTGAAACTCAATGTCAAGGAACCATGGCCATCAAGAAGAACAGAAGGGATGTTCTGATTCAAGAATATGAACACTTTGAGGCCAAGCCTGATGAAAGTCTCACTGATATCTATGACAGATTTCTGACTCTACTCAACAATCTGTCTTTGGTAGGAAAGGTGTATGATCGAGAGGATTCAAACACCAAGTTTTTAAGAGCATTAAGCGAAGAATGGGAGACTCAGACTTCAATCATACGATATCAGTATGATTTGGACGTAATTACTCTGGATGAAGTCTATGGCATGCTAAGAACTCATAATTTGGAGGTTCAGCAAAGGAGAGAGAGGAAAAGCAGCAAAGGGAAATCTGTCGCTTTGAAAGTTAATGATAAAGCTTCAAAAGAAAAGTCTGTTGGAGCTATATGAAAGAAGAACAAATTTCCAGAATTAGATACTGATGATTCATCATCATATCCTGATGATGATACTGATTCTGAAACTAATGAGAATATGATAAATTCTGATGTCATGCAAATGGTTGCATTACTGGTTAAGGGCTTCAGGGGAATGCAATTCAGGAAGTCTAGGAACAACAGAAGCTTCAAGAAGAAGTTCATCAGAGGTGAAAAGAAGTCAATTGGGAGAAAAGATGGAAAGGACTCTAAAGCTGGGAAGCTAGACAGGACAAAGATCAAGTGCTACAACTGTGATGAACCTGGTCACTTTGCCTCAGAGTGCAAGAAAACAAAGCATGATCATGGGAAGAGCAAAGCCCTGATCACTTCAAGCAAGAATTGGGTGGACTCCTATGACTCTGAAGATGAAAATACATGATATGCACTGATGGACAGTCTTGATGATCCTGCTACTTCTGAGCCTAAGGTACAAACTCCTTTCTTCACTTTTGATACTGAAAATATATCTGAATTGAAATCTATTCTTAAATCTTTGCATGGTAGTTTTAAGAATAAGACTTTAGAAAATGATAGACTTATAACTGAAATTAAGACATTGAAATTTAGGAATGATCAGTTAGAGTCTGACTTGATACATCAGATAGATTTGAAGAAAGAATGTAAGAGAGCTAAACATACAGTTAAGATCCTTGAGGCTAGATACAGTATGTTAGAAAAGAATCTAGAGAATGAGCGAAAAACCCTTAAAGCCTGGACTGATTCAGGAAAAAAGGTTCATGAGATGATCTCAAAGAAAAATTGGAAAGAATGCCTAGGCTACAAAGATGGAATTAAGGATGTTGACACTGAAAATAAAATTTCCCTTAAAATTCCTGTTAAGTTTATTTCATCAGAAGCTGATGAACCCAAATCTACTTTTGAAAAGGGTTCAACATCAGTATCACAAGAAGAACTGGTAAATGATAAAATTCAAAGAAAGAAAAGCAAGGAAACCATTAAGTCTGTTAAGAAAAAAAAGAACATAGGACTTTTGTCAGCAAATTAATTGAAAAAGATAATATCTGAGGTTATTGACAAACCTCAAGCAAAAAGTCTTAAGAGAAACAGGAATGGTAAGCAAGGTATTTCTAAGGATTCAATTTACAAGGTTGTTGCCAGTGCTCCTAGGAAAACTTGTTTTAACTGTGGAAATACTAATTATCTTGCTATTGATTACAAGAGGAATAAGAAAAGAAAAACTGCTATTCCTGAGTCTGATGTTAGGGGTAGATCAGTATTTTATAAACCACAAAATCTTTGTTTTCATTGTGGTAGTAGTTGGCATTCGATTTATACTTGTAGTTCTTATCACAAGTTATATCACAATTACTATGAACCTTTGCCTAAGTTTAATAAAGTTGCTTGTGTGATTAATTCTGTTAGTTTTACTAAACTTGCTTCTGACAAGACAAATCCTGAAAATAGAAAGACTGTCAGAAGTACTCCTGACACACAAAGGCTTAAGTTGTCCAAAAAGAGGGCCCAACAAGTGTGGGTCCTTAAAAGTCCTTCTAATTGATTATTCTTCTGATTGCAGGGTAACAAGAAAAATACACTTATCTTGGATAGTGGATTTTCAGGACACATGACTGGAAATAAATCCCTGCTGTCAGAATTTGAGAAGAAGGTTGGCCCAGATGTATCTTATGGAGATGGAAATGTAGGACATACTCTGGGATATGGCAACTTGATAATTGGAAAGGTAGCAATAGAGAATGTAGCTCTAGTGGAAGGACTGAAGCATAATGTTCTGAGCATCAGTCAAATCACTGACAAAGGTTAGCATGTTATATACTAAGACTCACACTACGAAGTTGTTCATAAAAAGTCAAAGAAAATTGTCTTGATAGGATACAGACATGGTAATATTTATGAAGCAAGGCTACATGAAAGTCTTGAAAAGGAAGCTACTTGCCTTATCTCTAAGGCATCAGTAGATGAGAGCTGGAACTGGCATAAGAAGCTCTCACATCTCAATTTCAACTCAATCAATCAACTTGCCAAGAAGGAGCTTGTAAGAGGATTGCCAAACATGTTATACTCAAGTGATGGTCTTTGTAATGCTTGCCAAAAGTCTAAACAAAGAAGAGTATCTTTCAAAACCAAAACAGAATTCTCTATCTCTGAGCCATATCACATGTTGCACCTGGACCTTTTTGGACTAGTAAACATAATGTCCATCAACAAGAAAAGGTACACACTTGTAATTGTTGATGATTTCACTAGATATACATGGGTCTATTTTCTACATAGGAAAGATGAAGCTCCAGAAATTCTTCTGGATCACATAAGGCAAATTGAAAATGGATCTACCTACAAAGTGAAAATCGTGAGAAGTGAGAATGACACTGAATCCTGAGAAGTGAGAATGGCAAACTCAAAAACTCAAAGATAGAGGAATTCTGCAAGTACAAATGCATAGAGCAACAATTGTCAGCTCCCGGTACACCTCAACAAAATGGTGTTGTTGAGAGGAAAAACAGAACCTAATTGAAGCTGACAGAACTCTGCTAGAAGAAGCAAAACTACCCACTTACTTCTGGGCTGAAGCAGTAAACACAGCATGGTATACTCAGAATGTCACTCTGATAAATAGACATGGTGTTAATCCTTATCAAATGCTAAAAGAAAAGAAGCTCAGTCTCAAACATTTTCATTTATTTGGATGTAAGTGCTTTATTTTGAGAACTCATATTGAACAGCTTGGAAAGTTTGAATCAAAGGCTGATGAAGGAATCTTTGTTGGATATTCACCATCAAAAGCTTACAGAGTGTTCAATCTAAGAATACACACTGTAGTAATCTCCATCAATATATTTTTTGATGATAAGAAGATTCCTGGTTTTGAAGAAGACACTCATGAAAGTCTAATATTTGCAAATGAAAAAGCATTGTTGGAATCTGGATCAAACTCTAATGAACTGTCAAATCCTGATGATCCAAATCCTGACACTCCTTCAGATTCTGAAGATAATCATTGTGCTAATGAGCCTGCACAAGTTGAGGGGGAGCAACAGCGAAGGTCAGCTGATGATACTAACACTGAAGAATCATCTCAAAGTTCTTCTCAATAAAATGTTGATTCAATATCAGAAGAACATGAGTCAAGTCCCAATAATTCATCAGGAAACAACCCAACAGATTCAGGGGGAGCCTCAAATGGATTTGATGAGGCATACAATTCAGGGGGAGCATCTAGTTCCAGAAGGATACTTCCCAGTGCCATAAAATGGACTAAGAATCATACTCCTGATCTGATCATTGGAAATCCTGATGATGGTGTAAAGACAATAAGTGCAACTCAGAATGAATGTTTATATCATAATCTACTTTCAAAAAAAGAGCCAAAGAAAGTAGAAGATGCACTCAAGAATGCAGATTGGGTCATGGCCATGCAAGAAGAATTGAATGAGTTCAAAAGAAATGAAGTGTGGAAGCTGGTACCTAGACCTAAGAACAGGTCAATTTTGGGCACAAAGTGGGTCTTTAGAAATAAGACTGATCTCGATGGAACAATCATCAGAAACAAGGAAAGATTGGTGGAAAAAGGATATTCTCAACAGGAAGGTATTGACTATGATGAGACATTTGCTCCTGTTGCTAGGTTGGAAGCAATCAGAATCTTCTTGGCATATGCTACTCACAAGAAGTTCAAAGTCTTCCAGATGGATATCAAGAGTGCATTTCTCAATGGAGAACTTGAAGAAGAAGTCTATGTTGAACAACCACCAGGATTTGTCGATCCTAAACATCCTGATTATATTTACAAACTTGATAAAGCACTCTATGGACTGAAGCAAACACCTAGAACATGGTATGAAACCCTTGCTCAGTTTCTACTTGAAAGTTCATTCAAAAGAGATACAATAGATAAATCCCTGTTTTATCTAAATAAAGGTAAAGATTTGTTTTTAGTTCAAATTTATGTTGATGATATCATTTTTTGATCAACTAATCAAATACTGTGTAATAAGTTTTCAAAGTTGATGCAATCAAGATATCAAATGAGTATGATTGGCGAGATGAGTTACTTCCTAGGCTTGCAGATTAAACAAACTGATAATGGCATCTATATCAATCAGTCCAAGTACACAAGAAATCAACTGAAGAGGTTTAATATGCAAGAAAGTGCAACTGCAAGTACTCCTATGGAACCTACTACAAAACTTGATCCAAATGAAGGTACAGCAGTTGATGTGACAAGCCACAGAGGTATGATTGGATCTCTGTTATATCTAACTGCTAGCAGGCCAGACATTATGTTTGCCACTTGTTTGTGTGCAAGATTTCAGGCAAATCCAAGGGAGCCACATCTTATTGCAGTAAAGAGAATTTTCAGATACCTCAAGGGTACTATGTCTCTTGGACTTTGGTATGCAAGAGAAGCTAATTTTGCATTATGTGGTTATTCAGATACTGATTTTGCTAGATACAAAATAGACAGGAAAAGTACATCAGGAAGCTGTCAGTTCTTGGGAGGCAGATTAGTCTCAAGGTTCAGCAAGAAGCAGAAATCTATTTCTACTTCAACTATTGAGGCTGAATATATAGCAGCTGGGAGTTGATGTGCTCAGTTGTTATGGATGAGAAATCAACTCATGAACTATGGATTATCATTCTGAAAAATTTCTATTTATTGTGATAATCAAAGTGCTATTAATATGACAGGAAATCCAGTGCAACACTCTCTTACAAAGCACATCAGTATCAGATATCACTTCATAAGAGAGCATATCATGGAAGGAACCATAGAGCTTTATTTGTTCCTACTGAACAGCAGCTGGCTGATATCTTCATAAAGCCATTACCTGAAGCAACATTTACAAAGCTTGTGAATGAACTTGGTATGGTTAACTGGGATAAGTAAATTTTTATTTTATCTATTTGATCAAATCTTGATGTATATTGATCAAATCCTGATATGTCCTAAATGCTGTGATATTAAGCCAGAAATATTTGATGTATTCTATTTTATATGCATGAAAAATTAAGTGATTTTATTTGTTAATTGTGTCTGTCCGAATAAATATATCACTGTCATCATTACACATCGGTCTAGGGAGACGCGCCTTAAAAAGATATTCTTTGGTTAAAGTTTTAAGCTAACTCAAGAGTTAATTTTCTTTACCGAAACCTAGAGTCCCTCTCTATTACCAACTATTTGGTTATTACCAACTTCTCAATATTCTGAAACACAAACTCTCTAAATCTCTATCCCTTATCATATTTTTTCTATCAAAAACATGAGCTTCTTCAACATGTTCTTTGATTATCCGACATTTACAATCGAGTTTTGTTGCGATGAGTGGGAACAGGAGTGGCACATCTCTGCCATTCCTGATGAGATTTGGAGTTGGGTTCCACAAGATATCTACACTGATCTCTTGATTTTCCGGAGAGATTACTATCACCATCTGGTTCGTATGGAAGAAGATCGTTCGGAAGCCATCCGTCAGCAAGAACAAATTATTCGTCTTGTTGTGCTCTTTGTTGAAGACAGGAAGAAAAGACTCTGAACATCCATCCATTCTTTTGTCTTCCTGATTTATCTCCCTTTCCCCCCTTTCTCATTCTCATCAGCTTTGTCAGGCTTCTTAGACCAAAGCTGTTGATGTTTATCATCTTAGACTAGGATTATCTTGTAATCTTTTGCATGTAATCTACAAATTTCATAAAATGTACTCTTTTGATATATTAATAAAATTTCTTTTGATTGCAAGATTTAGTCTTTGTTTATCTCGTATTATGTGTATGTGAATGTTCTTATTAAAGCTTGTTAATCTTTACTTCATCTACTTGAACTGTAATTCTTGATGAATGTTTTGATTAGCATTGTGGTTGCTAATAATTTATGATGCTTTGACAAACAAATGTTGAATTTGAATCGACATATCCTGAGTTAGTCAAATCCTGACAGAAGAAAGGTCTCAAATCCTGATAACAGGTCAGCATGTTCTAATTTGGATTATTAGTGTTAATCAATCTCTGAGTAAGCTTTATTGTTTCAATTAAGTGTCCCACTTAATTAATGATAATTGGTGGATTATCAGATAAACAAATTTCTACAGTTGTGTCTTGATATAACTGTATGTATTTTGTATTTACTTCCACAATTTCCTCCAACATTAAAATCAATTACTCAGATATTATTTCATGTTCGAAGTGAAATTCGCTAGGTTACCTTCTTCATACAAGTGTATTAAACATATTTCTGAATAGTGACACAATTCATCATACACATAGTTTCACTGAACACATCTCACACTTACTCTCTCGCACAAGCTATTCACATCATAACAACTTCTGAAGTTTCACCAATCTACAGTCAAACCACAATCATTCATGGAAACACATTTGGCACTAACAATTACTTAGCTCTCACTAGTACAAAAATGACTTTTAGCCACGGTCAAAATAGGCCTTTAGCGTCGGTTTTTTAGCGTTGTATATGCAGGGGACGCTAAAGGTATATTCTTTTTGTGTCGGGTAATTAGGCGACACTAAACATTTTTAGCGTCGGTTAGATGACCGACTCAAAATTGCCATTAACCGACGCTCTTGCTTGGACAATTGTATCGGTCCAATAAAGTGCCGACGCTAGAAGTTGTAATTAGATGCGTCGGTTTATCAAAAAACCGACGCTGAGAGTTAATATTAAAGGCGTCGGTTGTTAAAATTACCGACGCTATATGTTTATGTTAAAGGCGTTGGTCATTGAAAAAGCCGACGCTATATGTGTATGTTATAGGCGTCGGTTATTCAATAACACCGACGCCTAAAGTACTGTAAAAAAAATAAATATTCTTTACGTTTTTATTGATATCCTGAACCTGCTTTTTACAAATACCAGCATTCCCACAAATATAACTGAATAATCAAATTAACTAGGAATCAAATTGAAATTAAAGTAGGTCTCAAGCTCTCTTTTAATTTTTTTGCACAATGTGGGACCTCTGGTCCTTTTCTTGAAACTGGAGTCTGCATTATCTTTATCCATAGCAATTACCTACAACAATATAAAGATCAACAAGTCAGGAAGAAGTAGAAGTATTTTGTTGATTTCAAAACCTATTGTAGACTTGTAATAGTAAAATGTGTATAAAAGTTGTTCTGTAGAAATAATTACCACCCAGGTTGTTTCTTCTCCACTCTGTTTGGACATAAGAAAGGTGAGCCAAAATCACAAACACACACACATATTTCTGCTTAAAAACACACACACATGTTTCCAAACTTCTTACCTGTAAAAAGGTTTACAACAAACAGAACTATGAGTTTCTACTTAAAAACATGTGATTTACTGCTAACATATCTCTTAGAATATTATTTCAAGAAACGTGTAATTTTGCTCGTAATTCTAATAGTAATGCACAAACAAGTCCTAACATCTTTTATCTACATATAACAAAGTACCTGCTATAGATTTGAGTTCTTCTAGTGACAAAGGCAGTGTAATTAGTCTGCCAGCTTCAGTGCAAAAATTTTCTCCTCTTTACAGGATGTCCTCTATATATACTAGCTCTAATAGAACATATTATTCCTTTTGATGATTTTTGCTTCTTAATCTCTTCAGCTGGATCTTTATCCTCCAATTTCTTTACAATCCTTTTGTCCACGACGCTGTCAAGCATGCTTATCTGATGGCCTACTTCTCTTTTTTGCAACATTTCATCCAGATTTAAAGAAGATAAAAACTTGTTATTAGATTTATGTACATCTTCAGTGTTGACATCTGCACCATTCATCACAAGAAGCTCGCCCATTTCCGAATGGTTTTCCTCCATCGTGATTTGGATATATGTTAATCCATGACAATCTTTTGAATCTACAATCAAACCGTGCTTCAGGAGTTCTTTCATGACAGCTACATCATTCCTCCTTGCAGCTATGGTTAAGAGGTACCCTGCAGTGCATGGATCCGAGATGGAAGCCCAGTGGTAAAGTATTCTGAATATGGAGTGGTATTTTGCTGCTATGGCATCCCACATTGCAGTGTTACCTTCTACATCTGCCATGCATATATGAATGTTACTATGATTACAAATAAACTGAGAAAATAAAATGACACTTTGTTCTCTTAAACCATTATGATAATATCATTCTTGAAAAATTAGATTGGTGAACATTTTAGCTACTCCTGGCTTACTGTGTTGATACCTAGTCAATAATTAGAGTGTGATCTTGATACCTATGATTGACACCGAAACTTGAGAAAAGTTATTTTCTCTTAACAGATGAACAAAAATTATAAGCCTGCTAAAAATATCTACCTCTTAGGTGTATGTTACATGCATGTTTGAGGAGTACCAATACACATTCTTCATGCCCCTTTGATGCTGCAATATGCTGATGCACAACAGAGAAAGCGAAACAGATTTCATATTTGAATGGCAGATATGTGTATCCTTACTTGGGATTGTGTTTGCAGTCTATAGTTATAAACTAGTAAGTATAAGTATTTTACCAGTGGTGTTCTTCCCTTTGAATCTCCTATGTCGAGGTCTAATCTTGCCTTGAGAAGTTCGTCAAGGAAAGCAGCATTTCCTGTGCCGGCAACTGTTAATAAGTTGATCGACATATAAGGATTATCATCTTCTTGATTCCCACTATCCACTATCAAGTCCCCTATATTAAACTCCTTCAGCCTTTTATGATGCTGAAAATTAATCGCACATAGTAATTTAGTCTAAGTCATTCATTTTAATATGGTGCAGTTTATGTTCACCTGTGATGATTTTAATTGCAAACACTTACTTTAGGAACTACTTAAATATCTAATTCATTGTAGGATGGATGGGAGAAGATCAATTATATATTTGAGAGAATTTTCTCCTCTCTGAAGGAGTTTGAAACAACATTGAAGCTGAACATATGACATAATTACCTGAAGGAAGTTTTTGAGAATGGCAACATAGTCTTCTTGTTTACTTTGCATTTCTTCAATAAGAGCACTAGTTTTCATCTTTAAGAGCTATGAAAGAGTCTTGGTTCGATATGTAACAGCATGTGGCCTGCAGCACAGTGCATCTATTTCTCAAAACATATCTCCAGGTTGCAAAATCCCAACAATTTCCTCTTTCTAGTCCATCTCAGAGTGATCAATTAATTCCACTTCCCCTCACACTATTATATAAACATCATCAGGTGCTTCATTCTGCAATATCACATCCTCTCTACGTGGTATATATTCAGCCTTCATATCCACAGCCTGATGAAAAATAGACAATGTCATTACATTAAATACCTGTCTTATATTATATACACTTCCTGTGTTAGACAGTTTTAAATTATTTAATCAGATAAAAATAGTGTCATATGCACATGAGAATCAAGAAGTCCAATGAGACTGTCATTTCTGAACTTTCCGAGGTTGGGAAACTTATGAAGTAAAGCTAGTAAAAGGCGCATGTTTTTAATCACGTGAAAAAGCATATGTCGATGATCATACCAAGAGCAAGAGAGTTTCCCTTGACGGTTGGAATAAATAAATGCTGACTAATGCTTTTGATAATGGTTTTGGTAGTTGTTCAATCAGTTGCTGCTGGTTCAAGCTCTCAGCCTTGAATCTCAAGCACATATAAGCTAGTATCTGCTCCCTGAGTCTGACCGGCAAGTGGTTTCTGCTCACAAAGTTTGACGTTGCTTCAATGTTATTCCTCTACAAAACAAGCACAAGAAAATTTCCTGAATTCTGAACTTGATTTAAGCCTAGACAACTAGACTCATAACATCTTGCGATGCAAGATAGAAGAGATAAAAAGGAGGCTTACAAATTCCATGGTACGACTAGTGCCTTCAACGACTAAATTTGTCATATTACCAATAATGTAAGCTGTTAAGCCAAGGTTGATGAGCATGTACACAGCTGATTATTGTGTACATGTGTGTGTGTTTGCCAATAATGTAAGCTGTTAAATTCGATGCATCAACATCACTCTTAGCTACAAGTTTCAATGTCCCAAAGCTGATTGAAGATAAAATTATAAAGTTTGTCTTGTTCTTAGTATTCATACTTAACTACTGAGATGAAGAAGAATTTAAAACTTTATATATGTTTCCGGTTAAGAGAGCAACTGATTCTAAATAATAGAGCAACTCATTTTACTACCAGAAATAAAGCAGTGTTAATCAAGATCAACACAAAAAGTCACAAGTAATGCTAACACATATCACAAAAAGTAAAAGGAAGATATAATCAATTTAGGCCACACTTGTACTTTAAATTTTATAAACCAACAAATTTATGTATTAAATTAATATCCTTGGTGAACCAAGATTAGCAAACACAGTAAATTTAATCTAATTATGTTATACAAATGTATGGCAATATATTTAGAGAAAATAAGCTGAACTAAAATAATAACAAATCTCAAAATTTATATTGTTAATGAAAATAAATAAATTAAAAAATGAAAATAAAAAATGAGAGGGAGAGAAGAAGGAGAGACAGACCGGGAGAGAGGGAGGAGATTACCGATTACCGTGAAGCAGGGCTAACACAGGAGAAGATACGAATTCAATTAGGTAAATAGGCTCTGAAAATGAATAAAAAAGTAATATGAGCGTGTATATAGGTATATATAGGGGAGTGCCAGAGAGGGAGAGTGCGAGAGAGAGGGAGAGTGCGGGAGAGAGAGACCTGAGAAGGAGTGCGGAAGTTTCAAGCTCTTCAATCGGGAACTATCATAGAGAAGATGTAGATGTAGGGCACCGTGGAGAGAAACTAATTTGGGGATGAACTACTAACTATAGGATGGATTGTAAACCAAATGATGTAATGAGTATGTTTTTTTAATTTGATGTTTTTTAAATTAATAAAAGCTGCCATATAGATTTATAAGGTAAAAAATTGATGGTTTGATTTTAATAATAATATATACGACGGTCAAGATAAGACTGATGTAAAAGGGTATAATATATGACGGTTAAAAAAGGACCGATGTAAAAGGCTATATTATATACGTCGGTTATATAATTGTCGACGAAAAAGAGTAATTAGTGTTCGAAAATTAATTGAAAAGTTGAAGTAGTCAACTAATTTGAAACAATTTTTTTTTCATAAAAGTGGACATTTATTTTTGAAACGTAGTAAACAAAATTCAATATTGTGTGAATATCAACAACATAGAAATATTATTACTTCTATTTTATTTAACATTTCGATATAAAAAAACAAAAAAAATATTATTTTTGGAAGTCTTTTAACTTTAGCAAATATATCATAACTCAAATTAAAAAAGATTGTGAGATACATATGATAAATAGATAAATATGTGATTAGAAAATAATTATACAAAATAAAAAAATTTAAAAGAACCCCTTCAGTATCGTGACATCCCTGGTCCAATTAATTTTTTACTCTAATACTTTTAGCGTCGGTTAAATTAAAGCCCGTAGCATAAAGCAGAAATTTATAGCGTCGACCAACTAGAAGCCCGTAGCACAAAGCATACTTTTTAGCATCGGTTATAAACGGCGACGCCATAAATACTTTTAAGCGACTGTTACTTACAGAACCGACGCTATTAACACTTTTAGCGTCGGTTAAATTAATAACCGACACCAAATGTCGTGCACATATACCTATTTGCGTCGGTCAATCTTGCAACTGACGCAGGAAATACCTTTAGGCGTCGGTTCATTAAAGAACCGACGCTAAAACTACGTTGCAGAAAGTACTTTTTGTACTAGTGTCTGCTCACACATCAGCAGCTACCATCATCTTTTCATGATATTCGGGATTTTCTCTTTCTATGTCCAATTGGATATGCTCTCACAAATCTTGTTAAGGTGTCATACAGGGCTATCATGCAGGTCTGGAATATAGCAGTGGTAAATTCAACACATACTGGTTTTTCTTTTGAGTATAAGGACCAAAGATATAAAGTTGATGTTGACATTCTGCTTTAAGCCTTGAGATTGCCTGCTCTTGATGGTGCTCTTGATACTCACACCAATGAGCAGATGTTTGATATGCTAAGGACTTTAGGCTATCAAAGAGAAATCACAACCATTGGAAAACTGGTCAGATGCAAACTGAAAAGAGAGTGGAACTTTTTCTTTGACTGCATCAGTAGATGTTTCTTGAATAAGACAACAAACTTTGATGCACTTCCGTCCACCTCCCTGAGAATTGGGTACTCTCTTCTTAACTCTGGTAATTTTGATTATAGTAATACTATATTACAGTTCATAATTGCTAGGATAGCAGATGCTTCAGGAGTAATAGGGTATACTAGATTTTTACAACTGATTTTCACTTATCTATGCCCCTAATGATATTTTTGATGATGATGAATTACTCCCTGTTTTTCAAATTTCTGAAAATGCAATCACTGATCATATCAAAAGGGATGAAAAGAATAATTTTCAGGACCACACATTCTTCTTAGAGAGGTTAGGCAATTTCTGTTGAGAAATAGACCTACTCCTACACAAGTGCCTGCAAATCCTGATTATGGCACCTCTGTCACAGTTCCTGATGCTAAGACTCAAGAAATCACCCATCTTGTTTCTAACCCAAGCATTTCTTCTTCCAAACAGCAAATACAACAAGCCTCTAAATTAGCCTTCTCTGTTGTCTCTCAAAAGACATCAGTTGTAACAAAGAAAAGGTTGTTTAAGAAATCTGTCACATCTGGACAGAAAGCTAAACAAGTCTCACTGAGTGAGAGTGAGAAGAAAGAAGACTGCTTTCCTATCAAGAAAATAAGACTGATCATTCAAGAAGATTCTGAATTAGATGATCAGATGCCAATAGGGTCCCTGTCAAAAATCAAGAAGTCAATTGATCAAAATCCTAATGACTTGATTGACACTACTGGAATCAAGGAGCCAACTACTGGTGCTAGTGCTCTGCTTGACAAGTTTCCAGTAATTTAAGCAACTGTTGAACTGCAAAGAGTCAGTTGAAAAGAAGAAGTAAAGAAGTAGTTGGATATATCAGAAAGAAGAAGAAGACTCAGCCTCTTGACAAGGATGTTAGTACACAAGAACCTAGGTCTCAAAGAGATTTAACAACTGCAACACATCCAGTCACACAAGAACCATCTTCTCAAAGGGAAGATACAGACATTGAGGCTACACAAATCATTGTTAATATTGCTCAAAGTGATCTTCTTACAGATTTTGTTCACCAACTTCAGGAAAAGCAAACTCATCAGGAGATACTATCACGAGTTGATGCAATCATTGATGATCCTATTTTTGAGAAGAGCATACAAGAACCTTCACCAAGCATTGCTGAAGCAGCTCACATGCCTCAGACTCCACAAGAACCATCAGTTCAAAGTACTGATGCTGGTCTTTCAACTTCTCCTGACAGATCAAATCCTGATGATGCATCAGCTCCTACTGAGAATCATCATTCAACTGAACTAGCTACAATTGATGATTCATTACTAGTTGCTAGTTTGAAAAAGCATTCTGCTGTACTGTTTGTTCCTCCACTTTCATCACTTCCACTTGAGGAATCACCTTCAGGTATTGTTAATTTCTCATATATTCTCATATTTGTATGATTATAAATAGTCTCTTATTTGAGGTTACCTCTATTTATATGACAAGCATAAAATCTTCTTAGCCATCTCTTATTTCTTTGCTATATGTGTGATGGAGCCTTTCTGTGAGACTGTGTGAAAATAATAATAAAAAAAGAGAGAAAAATATTTTGAGTGGCAATCTCCTGTACTGGTAAAAGGAGAGGTAGTTTTGAGACAAGAATCTTATAAGTTTTTCTTTACTTATAAAGTTTCTTCTATGAGAATAATATTACTCTTAAAAGTGATATATTGTGTGAGAAGTGATGAGATCACTTGAAAAGAACATAGAGATTTAGGTGTTACTATGTTTCTGTTTCAGGATCATATCAGCCACAGACATCTCTTGCAAAGAATCTGGATAAAGGGAAGGAAGTTTTGTTTGATTCTGCACATTCTCCTGCTCGCTTGTCTGACTTTGACAATGATAGTGATGCATCTAAGAAGTCAAATGTTGGTTCTTCTTCGCACTTCACTGAAAATCTTTCTTATTACAATCCTGATGCTGAGTATTTCAGACAGACAGAATGGAATTACAAATGGAGACTTGCAAATTCTTCTATCTCATCTGCTGTTAGCCTGTAACATATTCATCGTGCTTATGATGAAATTCAAACTCCTGATCTGAAGTTGCATCTTAAGGCCACAACTTTTTCTGTTAAAGGAATTTACTCTGAACTTGATGAAATGAAGAAGTCTCATGCTGGTGTCAAAGAGAAAAATTGATGGATTTGTGCTTCACACACCTAACTCAGCTGAAATCAAAAGTGTGAAAAATACCATCAAAGATGTTAAATCTCCAGACAGCATGGCCTCTAGATTTTCCTCCTTGGAAGACAAGGTTTGTTCTATAAGTGACAAACTGGATGCTCTGTTTTCTCTTCTTTCAAATACTGATGCCAAAAAGGGGGAGAAGATAGTTGCTACAAAATGTACACCATATTCTATTCAGACAAAGGATAAAGATATTGATGGTGATGGTGATAAGAATAATCCAGTTACAGATGTTTAAATTGCTTCTACTGCTCAACAAGTTCAACATTCCAAGAAGAATGATTCTTCAGGACAAAGGAAGTCCAGTTGAAGACGGGACCATTTAAGGGTTAAAGCGTTCTACAGAAACTAAGTCAAAGTGATCACTACCTTGTAGTAAGAGTCACTGAGATCATTTTACTGCTTAGCAAGAGCAAGAACATTGAATTATAACTCATACCCTAAGTACAGGAATTGGTTTTGACCCTAGGCTTCCTTGGTCGCAACTTGGGATTTAAACTAAGTCAAAAGTGCGTACTAGTGAACCTTGGTCGCAAGTAAAATCTATACTAGAGAGATGGATCGCAACGTAGGATTTTTTCTAAGGCAACTACTTCCCCTAGGTGGTGTGGTCGCCATTTAGGTTTTTCCGGAATAAAACTAAGGCAAATTCACTCCCTAGAGCATGAAGAGGTCGCAAGTAAGCCCTACAAGGGACTAGAGATCGCAACTCATGAATTTAGCTAAGGCAAAGTTCACTCCAAGGCTCCCTGGTCGCAAGTTAGAATGCTTGATCGGTTTTATGACTATTGTAATTTGCTACTTTTATGGTTATGGGATGTAAATTTAATACGTTGTTATGGTTTGATACTTTGTCGGTTATTTAAGATTGGTTATTATGTAATGATATGGTTTAATCCTCCGGTTATCGGAGTTTGTAAATGATTTCGTTGGATTTAATTACTATTGTTTAATCATTAAATTTACTAGTTTGGTGGAATGATTTTGAGTAGTATAGGTTATTGATTGGATTGGATATTTGGTTGTGAATATTGTTTGGTTGTGAATATTGTTTTGATTTGGTTTTGTATAGGGACTGCAGAAAAACCTGCAATTTTTTTTAAAATCAGACCTTAAAACCGACCGACAATAGGCATAACCGACCACTTTTGACCATTACAAAACCCAGAAAACCGAATATGACATTTAGGACGGTCGGTTATGACATTAAGTTAGCTTCTGATATAAAACTAACCGATGTGCACACTTTGACCACGGTCGGTCATGAGTTTCAGTCAACTTTTTAAAAACAAACATAACCGACCACCTATGGTCGGTTATGACTTAGTGACGTGGCAACACGTGTACACAGTGACCCCACATTTGAATAAAATGTCCATGCAGTTAACCGACCACTATATTGGTCAAAAGTCAGAGGACATAGCATATTAAAAATGTCCAGCAAGTATATGCATGTAAATTTGGAGTCAAATATACACTTTGTGAAATTTTGTACTTTTGTATGATTCTAATTAAGGTCTTATTACCGCTGACTAGTAAGTGGTTGTAAGTAAAGTTTCATTTTATTTTTTGAAAGTTAATCTACTTTTATTGTTATCTAAATTTGAATCATGTTTTAAGAGAAGATAAATTTGATAGCCTCTTCCATACATTTTACATCAATAATAAATTGAATTTAAAGTGTTTATGTTTATGTATTATCTAAGATTTAAAATCTTATATCACTCGGTACCCTTTCTCCTAGTACAAAATTTGTGCAACAAATAAAAAATATTGACTAATTAAAATTTATTAAAATTAACAATATTTTTTAAGATAGAAAAATTGGTAAAAAATAACTATCCACACATGTTTTATTTTAAATTTATCCATATTAAACATGTACACGACAGAGCACATTTAAAAGTCCAGTAACTATATGCATGTAAATTTGGCATCAAGTATATAACTGTTTGTGAAATTTTGTACTTTTATATGATTATCATTAAAATCTCACTGCTCACTGCTCACTGCTCACTGGTATTGGTAAGTGGTTGTTAAGTAAACATTTAGGTGTGGAAGACAGTTCACCATAATTCATAAATACATAACTGATATTGTATAAATATGGTCTTACTGATCCTCTGTAGTCCATCACTTTACTCTGAACACCAAGTCCGTTAAAAATAATCAAAGATGGTTAAGAATTCTGGGCACAAAAAGGTGTATGGCCGAGAACCCAGAGTCAGACTTCCAATAATAACAGCTGCCAAGATTTTTTTCAATTGACAACGGAACTAGGTCACAACAATGATGGGCAAACCATTGAATGGCTTCTCTCCGTGAAGCTGAGCCTGCTATCAGGCGTTATACAGGTACCGGATCAATGCCTGATGTCCCTGAATCAACTCGGTCCCTGGAGTCTCCCCATGTCTCCCACCATCCTCCTTTGCACTGTATAGTGCCTACGTCAACCCTGAGTATCCCCCTGTTCTCCGTTGTCCTCCTTTGCTACTTCAACCATGAGGTTTCTCCCTCCTATCTCCCCTGGCTCCTTTGATTACCTTCGACCATGAATCTCTCCATGTCTCACCATCCTCCCTTTGCACCTGTAAGTGCTACTTCAACCATGAGTATCCCCCCTGTCTCTCGTTGTCTCTCCTTGGCTTACTTCAACCATGCGTCTCCCCCTATCTCCCCTGTGCTCCTTTGATACTTCGACCATGAATCTCCCCATGTCTCCACCATCCTCCTTTGCACCCGTAAATGCTACTTGGAAGCCGAGTCTCCCCGTGTCTCTACCATCCTCCTTTTCAACTATGAGTCTACCCATGTCTTCACCATCCTCCTTTGCACCAATAAGTGCTACTTCAACCCTCACTGTGACACCTCCTGGTCCTGTCTTGGTGCAAACATTAATGTGTGGCTTGGCATCTTCACATGAATCTTTTGTGGGACCTGCACTGAACCGTCCTATACCTACCATGCTAACGGGGTCAACAATGCGGGTTCCGTCCACAAGGGGAATGGTTGCTCCTACAGTGGTTGATCTTGTGCCAGCATATGGATCATACATGGTGCCTCAGCAAAATATTGGAATGGCTCAGTCTGGCATGGGGGTAGTACCCACAACTTTTATTCCTGAATCTTATATAATGCCACAAGAAAATGCTGGGCTTCCTGAGCTACCTGGCATTGAGTTTGATAATTCAGAGTTCTTTATGTCCTGCTGCAGTGAAAATGAGTAGCAAATGAGGGGGGATGGTTCAATGATCAGAATGATCTTCATAATCATTAGATAAGTGATCCTTAGGATTGGATAATGATGCTTGATTGGCAATTCTTAGGATTTGTTATCATTTCAACGAGAAAGTTTGTAGCTTATTTTTACAATATTCATGCTTCTTACGTTTCTATCTTAATAATCTTGTTACGTTGCATCTAAATTAATGAGATAATTTGACTTTAGAATTACAAGAAGTAAAGGTAATTCTATTTCTCTCAAAGTGAACTTTAGCATAAAAAAAAATTAATTTTGGACATTGTCCAAGTAGTAATTTTAGGTATTAACTATAATTTAATAATGTATGTTACCAAAGTCATTGTTAGAGTAATTTAACAATTAAATCCCAATTTTATTAATGAGTTATTATTGGGGTAAAAAACACAAAGGGATCAATAATATTACAAATTAAATATAATGTAAAAATATTTTCTCTTAGAGTATAGAAAAAATGTTCCAACCCATACCAAAAGTTCACCTACAAGCAAATTGTTAGATGGGAAAAATCTTATAGAACATATGGTTAAATTAAATTTGAGTGTCTTGTTTACTATTTTGAAACAATAGACATCTTATTATTGATATTTGATAAGAAAAGATGCATATATTTTATTTAAAGTTCTATTTAAAGTGAATTACAATTTAATTATCAAAAAATTATTGGAATGTGAAATATGAAATAAGAAAGTATATAATATTTTCAATTAAATTTACTAAAATAATATATACAATAAGTATGGTCAGTGCCTTCCTCGGTCCAAAAAAATTATCAGTTCCAATAAATAATTTAATTTGTTAAATTTTCAAACCAAAAAAATAGAAATAATTTAAATTTAGTTACTTGTGATTTGTAAAAATCGGGAATCGGGGAGTGGTGCTACCAATTTGGGATTAATTGAAAATTTAAAAACAGGAGATTAATCGTAGTAAAAAACGGATGTATTATAATATTAAATTATATTGAATATATTATTATGATTATATTAGTTATTTATTAACAAATATATGTTTATTATATCTTAATTTTTATATTTATTCATATTTAAATGAATATAATAATTTTAATTTTATTAAATAATTATATATACTCCAATACAGAAAAATTCCTAAGGACTAATCGGATTTCAAAAATTGAATCTGTTGGATACCTTGCGGTGGATTAATCGCGAATTAATTGGTTAAATTGGAGATTTTTAGAACACATCTTGTGATTATTATTTTCTTTTAGTTGAAGAATACTTGAAATAATCTTACACATTATTACACTTTAGTTGTCTTTTAATTATTTACATTTTAACATAAAAAAAAAAATGTAACATATGATCTCATAAAGAAATAGTGATCGTAATTTTATTACAAAAACAATTACTTTAATGCTTGAGTTTGAAACCTAGCAACATATGATCTGATTTTATGGGAAAATTATAAGGGAAGAAATGATAACTAAAATATATAATTAATTTTGGTAACCTTATATACAAAAGGAACCACGATTTAAGGTTTGATGAAGTAGTGGTTTGTATTTAAGGAATAGTACATAGATAGATATAACAAAAGTAAAGTGTTCACTAATAACTGCTATGAAATCTGACAAATTAGAATAGATAGTAGAAACCACAACTATGTAGTGCACATCACTCAAATTTCCCACGCCCTAAAAATTAATGAGAGCCATTAATCGGAGTGATTAATCGGACTGATTAATCGGAACATTAATAGGGAGAATATAAATATTATTTTCAACTTTATTATTATAAAATGATAAATATGTCAGATATTTATTTGACAAAAGAAATTAGAATGGTATTAAACAATATCTACACATTTGACATTCGTTATTTACTAATTATTGAGTTTACAATATTAACTAATATTTTAATTTATACTTCTAAACTAATTACAATATGTCATTTTATATTTAAAGTGGGAAAATAAATATGTTAGATTACTTATTACTTTTTCCAATACTTTATATTAGAAATTGGCATGATATTCTGTAAAATTATCAAATTAATGAATTAAAATCAAAAAGGTAAAAAAAAACAATGATTTTTAATTATTTTTCGATGAGACCACCTATGACCACTTAGCCCGCCTAATTGTGATTTTGACCCGATTTTCAGCAAAAAGGCCTAAATCACCACCTAGGTCCGAGTCAGCCTAACGCCTATGAACCGCCTACACGGTCACCTAGACCAATTTTTAGAACATTAGAAGAGACTATCAAACTCCTAAAGCATGATTAAAATTTACATACAATATAAGCAGATTTAACTATTAATAAACAAAATGAATTAAGAATAAAATCCAAATTATTATTATTTTTGTAGCAATCAATTATACACAATCATAACAAAATTCTTATAGTAATGACTATAACTAAAAAAATAACATCACAGTATTAGTTTTTATTTCTATTTGTCACCACTATTTACAAACTTTTATGTTGAATCATTAAATTGTATTTTAGAAAAATAAGTTTTTATTAAATACTTCATATTTTTAATCCTCTAAATATTTTGAAATATATATTATCATTTAGTCAAACTAATATGGGCCTGAAATTAGCAGGGTGAAAAACCAAAATACCCACCATTTGGGGGCTTAGTACCCAAAATACCATTTGGCGGGACGGAGTGTCCAAATTACCTATTGAATACGCATGTCCAACATGCGAATTTCATTTTTTAAAAATTTATAAAGGATACGCATATGTGAAATGCGTATTCATTTTTTTGTTTTTAGGGAATACGCATGTGTGAAATGCGTATTCCTTGTTTTTCAAAAAGTGAGTACGCATAGCCCACATGCGTGTCCTTTACAAAAAAACTGAAGGTTGTATACGCAGTAATGTAATGCGTAATCTGTCGGTATTTTGGGCAGTCCCCGCGCATCTGGGTATTTTTGGCAGTTGGGGCTGGAAAATGGGGTATTCTGGACATTCTTTCAAATTAGCCTACAAGCATAAATAATATTGAATTAATTAAACCTGATATGTTACATTTGTAGCCAAGGCCCATAGAAACTTCTCTAACATTTGTTGCCAATGGCTAACTAATGTTGGCTAACTAATGTTGTGCTTATCTTGGAGCAAAAAAATGACTAGTAATCCTATAATATACGAAGTTTAGAATTAAGTAAACTTCCACTATTATTATTATTATTATTATTATTATTATTATTATTATTATTATTATTATTATTATTATTATTATTATTATTATTATTATTATTATTATTATTATTATTATTATTATCATTATCATTATCATTATAATTCTTGTTGTTGTTTTTATTGTTGTTGTTATAATTATTAAATGTTATTATTATTATTATTATTTTTATTATTATTATTATTATTATTATTATTATTATTATTATTATTATTATTGTTGTTGTTGTTGTTGTTGTTATTCTTATATGAGTATATGTGATTAATTTCAAACCTATATTGATCTTAAATGTACATTGTATTTTTTTTATCATGTTCGCATTTATAAAATAAAAATATCAACATAAGTTAACTAAAAAATAAGTGAAAAAATAATTCATATATATAATCATGTGAAATAAGAAGTAAAAATTCATATTTACGCACAATATTATAGAAATCTGTATATATAATATGCTTTTTGTACATATATATTCGAATTCACACACATACACTAAATACAATATTTACCCATAAATATATTATTCTATACATTTTGTATGGTGTAATCAAAGTGAAAAGAGCAATATTCAGCTAAATTTTCATATTTCCTATATTAACACTAAAGAAAAGTTATCAATTAATCATATAGTGTCATTAAGATAAAAATAAAAAGTACTACTATTTTTAAATAGGCTTAATAAAGCTAAAATAATAGCGTTGTATCTTTAAACTTCCTTTAACTTTTATATTGTTACGGAGAAATATTGGCTAAATTTGATCAAAATGTTTGGTCATATTTAAGCAAAAATGACCGCCAGTGGTCAAATTAAGTTAAATATGACTGAATTGTATCGGTCATTATTAGGATGGTCAAATTTAGCTAAAAAGGTCAAATTTAATTAAATTTGACGTACTAGGCCGGTCAAATTTAGCTAAATAGGTCAAATTTAGTTAAATTTGACGGACTAAATATGATTGCTCAGTTTTTCAATTTTGATAGACTAAAATTGACTTCGAATAGTCAATTTTATATTTTGACTTTTGTCATCAAAAATTTTGATAAAAATTGAATTTCCCGCCTATTGTTACAGATATGTCGGCCAACGAGTTAAAATCAATCAATTTTATAAATTTGACTAGGTTACTTTTGGTCAAAATTATAAATATGACTCCATTTGAGTTGGTCGAGTTTATAAAAGCGACAAATTTTGATCAAATTTAAAGTACAAAATATGATTACTATTAAAAAAATAAAAAGTTCCTTGCTTCTGAAAAATGTGCAAGTACTTTTTTTAAAATTCACTAAAAAAATTTCATACATAGTAGACACAAATGTTCTCTAGCATATTGTAAAATTTTACTCTTAACTAATTATTTGTTTATCAGGTATTCTACAAAGATAAACCATAGTAAATTTATTGAATAATTATTTGTGTTAAATTTGTGACGTAGCTTTGAAGCTAATTTACTAAGTCTATATCTTCAAGGCAATAAACAACTTTCCTGGTGTTCTATTAGGTGTTTTACAGAGATAGACATATAAATGTGTCACACCATAGTTCTTCCATTTTCTTTGAGACGTCTTTCCTGAAGGAGGAAATTGCATATCCTCACAAAGACTCCATACTAGCGATCCTAAATAACGACATGTAACTGAATGTGCTTCAGTTCTTCCAAACTTTATAATCATTCTCAACGGTTTATCTGGTTCCAAGAAATACCGATAAGTGCCATAAAAACTAGTTTTACCACCATGCTTTAGTTGATTGGCTTTTTACTTGTCCCATACAAATATGACATTCATCAAACTAAGTCATCACAGCTCTCACAAGTCGCACATATATGGCCATGGTCTCATCTCTCGCCTCAAATTCTCCATTGACCTGGGACACCACAAGTTTCGAGTCTCCACAGACCTTCAAGTTTTTAACCCTCAAGGTTCTAGCTAAGCCAAGTCCTGCAATGTGGGCTTCATATTCTGCCTCATTATTTGTGGTAGGAAAATCTTACTTTATATTATACTCAATCAAGACACCATCGAGGCTTTGTAAAACCATCCCAGCTCCACTTGAATTTTTTCAATACCCCATTAAATAGAGCACTCAGAACTCTTTGTTCTCAACTATCTTTTCTCCATCTTGGCCATCCATGCCTTGAGTTATATCTTCCTGCCCCCGACTTCTTGGTTGTCGATAGTACATTCAACCACGAAGTCAGTCAAGACCTGAGCTATGATCGATGTTCTAGGTTTATACTTAATGTCAAATTCTTCAAGCTCTATGGCCCATTTGATCAGCCTTCCACTGACCTTAGAACTATGGATGATGTTTCTCAAAGGCTTTTTTAACACTTCGATTTTATGTGCTTGGAAGTAGGGACGTAACTTTCTTAAGTCATGACCAAGGCCAAAGCAAACTTTACTATAGTTAAATAGTTCAACTCAGCTGCGTGTAGAATCTTGTTGACATAATAGATATGTTTATGGGTTTTGGCTTCCTTTTTTACCAATACAACGCTCAAGGCTCTTTCAAAAACAACCAAGTACAAATACAGAGTTTCATTCTGAACTGGTTTGGCCAACAACGGGGCTTGAACCTTGTATTTCTTTAATTCCTTAAACGACATCTGACATTCATCGGTCCAGGAAAAATCTTTTACTTTCTTTAAAGATTTGAAGAATGGCTGGCACTTGTCTCCGGACTTGGAGATGAACCGTCCCAAAGCAGTAATCATTTCATTGTGTTTCTGAATGTCCTTTACAGAGCGTGGATGTTCCATATCCAGGATGGCCTTTATCATGTTAGGATTGGCCTCAATTCCCCTCTTGGAGACCATTAATCCTAAAAACTTTCCAGATCCTACACCAAAAGACACCTGGCGAAATTCAACATTCTTGTGATATCTCAAAACCTCAAATGGGCTATATGATCAACCTTTAGAAGGCTCTTGACTAACATGTCATCTTCGTAGACCTCCATGATCTTTCCAATAAGATCCTTAAATATCTTATTCACCAACCATTGGTAAGTGGCTCCTGCATTCTTGAGACCAAATGCCATAATCAAGATAATAAAAAATACCAAAGTTGGTGATGAATAATACCTTTTGGATTGTCATTTTTATGCATTTTGATTTGATTATAGCCGCTAAATCCATCCATGAAACTCAGCATCTCATGCCCTCCAGTGGAATCTATCAAAGTGTCTATCTGTGGGAAAGGAAAATTATCCTTTGGACATGCATCGTTCAGGTTAGTGAAGTCAACATACATCCTCCACTTTCCATTAGCTTTTTTCACCATCACCGGATTAGCCAACCTATTCCATGAATTGTATTTCCTTCAATTGAACCCCACCGCTAAGAGCTTTCTTTACCTCATGTTTTATGGCCTCCTTTTCTTTTCAAAGCAAAACTCATTTTCTTTTTGCTTTACACTGTATGTCGGTTAGGGTCGATATTTAGCCTTATGAGTTATCAATCAAAAACAATGCTCGGCATATCAACTGCTGACCACGCAAAAATGTCATTGTTCTCTTGTCAGAACTTTATCACGTCAGGGGTTCCTTTAAAGAAGCTCCAATAAAAGTCATCTTTTTCAGGTCGCTGGGAGTCAAGGGAATTGGGATTAAATCTTTCGTTGGCTTGTTATATATTGAATTCTCAATGATCAGAGAAGCTCAGGATCTGGCTGTTCAGATGTCATCGGGATCTGATGTACCGTCGGATTTGGTATGTCATCAGGATTTGTATGACATCAGTATTTGAAGACAGTCAGCATTAGAGTATTTGTTCTGTTCCTTATAATGTGGAGCAGATATCTGTTACGTCTGAGAGATAGGACCTTTATCTGTTTAGTTTAAGATATGTATCAGTTTCGGTAGTTTTTGATAATGTATATCTTAGATTAATATGTTGTAGTTGTGTAGTATATAAACACAGTTTAGGTCATCACTAGTGAACAACACTCGAGGATCATTCGACCTAGCAGCTCTCAAGAACATCGATATTTCTTGAGAGGATTTTGTAACAGTTTTTTATCATAAATATAAAAGCTGTTATATTTTATTACTTGTTCGAAATATTTATACAATTGTATCAAACCCCCCCCCCCTTGAACAATTGTATCTTTACTGGGAAACAATTGGTATCAGAGCACCTGATAAATTTATAATCAGAAACGATCTAAACATGTCTCTGAACAAGTATGAAAGTATTAAAATTCCCATTCTAAAAGACTGAATATCCAACATGGAAGGTGAAGATGCTCATGTACCTGGAAGCTACAGATCTAGATTATCTAGATGTAATCAATGATGGACCCTTCATGCCAACAAAACTGGTGCCTGCACTCCTTCGGTTGCTGAACACTATCAACTGAAGGAGAAGACAGACATGGACCACCAGAAGAGAAATAGTTGTGCTGAAAGATGCAAAGGTAAGAAACAGTTTGCATAACAGTCTTAATTCTGTGATGTCAAATAGGGTCATAGCCTACAAGACTGCCAAAGAAATATGAGATGCTCTTGAAACTCAATGTCAAGGAACCATGGCCATCAAGAAGAACAAAGGGATGTTCTGATTCAAGAATATGAACACTTTGAGGCCAAACCCTGATGAAAGTCTCACTGATATCTATGACAGATTTATGACTCTACTCAACAATCTGTCTTTGGTAGGAAAGGTGTATGATCGAGAGGATTCAAACACCAAGTTTTTAAGAGCATTAAGTGAAGAATGGGAGACTCAGACTTCAATCATACGATATCAGTATGATTTGGACGTAATTACTCTGGATGAAGTATATGGCATGCTAAGAACTCATAATTTGGAGGTTCACCAAAGGAGAGAGAGGAAAGCAGCAAAGGGAAATCTGTTGCCTTGAAAGTTAATAATAAAGCTTCAAAGAAAAGTTTGTTGGAGCTGTACGAAAGAAGAAACAAATTACCAGAATTAGATACTGATGATTCATCATCATATTCCTGATGATGATACTGATTCTGAAACTGATGAGAACATGACAAATTCTGATGTCATGCAAATGGCTGCATTACTGGTTAAGGGCTTCAGGAGAATGCAATTCAGGAAGTCTAGGAACAACAGAAGCTTCAGGAAGAAGTTCATTGGAGGTGAAAAGAAGTCAATTGGGAGAAAAGATGGAAATGACTCTAAAGCTGGGAAGCTAGACAGGACAAAGATCAAGTGCTACAACTGTGATGAACCTGGTCACTTTGCCTCAGAGTGCAAGAAAACAAAGCATGATCAAGGGAAGAGCAAAGCCCTGATCACTTCAAGTAAGAATTGGGTGGACTCCTCTGACTCTGAAGATGAAAATACATGATATGCACTGATGGACAGTCTTGATGATCCTGCTGCTTCTGAGCCTAAGGTATAAAACTCATTCTTCACTTTTGATACTGAAAATATATCTGAATTGAAATCTATTCTTAAATCTTTGCATGGTAGTTTTAAGAATAAGACTTTAGAAAATGATAGACTTATAACTGAAATTAAGACATTGAAATCTAGGAATGATCAGTTAGAGTCTGACTTGATACATCAGATAGATTTGAAGAAAGAATGTAAGAGAGCTAAACATACAGTTAAGATTCTTGAGGCTAGATACAGTATGTTAGAAAAGAATCTAGAGAATGAGAGAAAAACCATTAAAGCCTGGACTGATTCAGGAAAAAAGGTTCATGAGATGATCTCAAAGAAAACCTGGAAAGAATGCCTAGGCTATAAAGATGGAATTAAGGATGTTGACACTGAATATAAAATTTCCCTTAAAACTCCTGTTAAGGTTATTTCATCAGAAGCTGATGAACCCAAATCTACTTTTGAAAAGGGTTCAACATCAGTATCACAAGAAGAACTGGTAAATGATAAAAACTCAAAGAAAGAAAAGTAAGGAAACCATTAAGTCTTTTAAGAAAAAAAAGAACATAGGACTTTTATCAGCAAATTAATTGAAAAAGAAAATATATGAGGTTATTGACATAGGACATTTTTACATCAATAATAAATTGAATTTAAAGTGCTTATGTTTATGTATTATCTAAGATTTAAAATCTTATATCACTCGGTACCCTTTCTCCTAGTACAAAATTTGTGCAACAAATAAAAAATATTGACTAACTAAAATTTATTAAAATTAACAATATTTTTTAAGATAGAAAAATGGTAAAAAATAACTATCCACACATGTTTTATTTTAAATTTATCCATATTAAACATGTACAGGACAGAGCACATTTAAAAGTCCAGTAACTATATGCATGTAAATTTGGCATCAAATATATAACCGTTTGTGAAATTTTGTACTTTTATATGATTATAATTAAAATTTCACTGCTCACTGGTATTAGTAAGTGGTTGTTAAGTAAACATTTAGGTGTGGAAGACAGTTCACCATAATTCATAAATACATAACTGATATTGTATAAATATGGTATTACTGATCCTCTGTAGTCCAGCACTTTACTCTGAACACCAAGTCGGTTAAAAATAATCAAAGATGGTTAAGAATTCTGGGCACAAAAAGGTGTATGGCCGAGAACCCAGAGTCAGACTTCCAATAATAACAGCTGCAAAAAATTTTCAATTGACACAGGAACTAGGTCACAACAATGATGGGCAAACCATTGAATGGCTTCTCCGTGAAGCTGAGCTTGCTATCAGGCGTTATCCAGGTACCGGATCAATGCCTGATGTCCCTGAATCAACACGGTCCCTGAGTCTCCCCATGTCTCCTCCATCCTCCTTTGCACCTGTAAGTGCTACTTCAACCATGAGTATCCCCCTGTCTCCGTTGTCCTCCTTTGCTACTTCAACCATGAGTCTCCCCCTATCTCCCCTGTGCTCCTTTGATACTTCGACCATGAATCTCCCCATGTCTCCACCATCCTCCTTTGCACCCGTAAATGCTACTTGGAAGCCAAGTCTCCCCGTGTCTCTACCATCCTCCTTTTCAACTATGAGTCTACCCATGTCTTCACCATCCTCCTTTGCACCAATAAGTGCTACTTCAACCCTCACTGTGACACCTCCTGGTCCTGTCTTGGTGCAAACATTAATGTGTGGCTTGGCATCTTCACATGAATCTTTTGTGGGACCTGCACTGAACCGTCCTATACCTACCATGCTAACGGGGTCAACAATGCGGGTTCCGTCCCCAAGGGGAATGGTTTCTCCTACAATGGTTGATCTTGTGCCAGCATATGGATCATACATGGTGCCTCAGCAAAATATTGGAATGGCTCAGTCTGGCATGGGGGTAGTACCAACAACTGTTGTTCCTGAATCTTATATAATGCCACAAGAAAATGCTGGGCTTCCTGAGCTACCTGGCATTGAGTTTGATAATTCAGAGTTCTTTATGTCACTGCTGCAGGGAAATGACGTAGCAAATGAGGGTGGATGGTTCAATGATCAGAATGATCTTCATAATCATTAGATAAGTGATCCTTGAGATGTTATAATTATTTATCTCCTAAAAAAGATAAGTGATCCTTGAGATGTTATAATTATTTATCTCCTAAAAAAGGTGGTTATGTCACATGTAGAATTTAATCTCTTTTAATTTTTTTTCATTTTTAGTTATCACCCACAAAGGTGATTATGTCATATCTTAAATTTAGTCTTTTATATTTTATTTTATTTTCTCTTTGTTATTTAAGATAATTAATTAAACAACTTTTGAAATTTAGTCTTTTAAGATCGGGATAATGATGATCTTGATTTGCTAGGATTTGTTATCATTTCAAACCAGAAAGTTTGTAGCTAATTTTTACAATATTCATGCTTCTTACCTTCTATCTTAATAATCTTGTTAACTTTGCATCTAAATTAATGAGATAAATTGACTTTAGAATTACAAGAAGTAAAGGTAATTCTATTTCTCTGAAAGTGAACCTTAGCAGAAAAAAAAATTAATTTTGGGTATTGTCCAAGTAGTAATTTTAGGTATTTAACTATAAATTTATAATGTATGTTACCAAAGTCATTGTTAGAGTAATTTAACAATTAAATCCAAAATTTTATTAAATGAGTTATTATTGGGGTAAAAAAACAAAGGGATTCAATATATTACAAATTAAATATAATGTAAAAATATTTTCTCTTAGAGTATTGGAAAAAATGTTCCAACCTATACCAAAAGTTCACCTACAAGCAAATTGTTAGATAGGAAAAATCTTATAGAACATATGGTTAAATTAAATTTGAGTATCTTGTTTACTTATTTTGAAACAATAGACATTTTATTATTGATATTTGATTAGAAAAGAAGCAATATATTTTATTTAAAGTTCTATTAAAAGTGAATTACAATTTAATTATCAAAAAATTATTGGAATGTGAAATATGAAATAAGAAAGTATATAATATTGTCAATTAAATTTACTAAAATAATATATATCAATAAGTATGGTCAATGCCTTCCTCGGTTCAAAAAAAAATATCAGTTCCAATAAATAATTTAATTTGTTACTTGTGATTTGTAAAAATCGGGAATCGGGGAAGATCGGTGGTGCTACCAATTTGGGATTAATTGAAACAGGAGATTAATCGTAGTAAAAAACGGATGTATTATAATATTAAATTATATTTAATATACTATTATGATTATATTAGTTATTTATTAACAAATATATATTTGTTATATCTTAATTTTTATATTTATTCATATTTAAATGAATATAATAATTTTAATTTTATTAAATAATTATATATACTCCAATACAGAAAAATTTCTAAGGACTAATCGGATTTCAAAAATTGAATCTGTTGGATACCTTGCGCGGGATTAATCGTGAATTAATTGGTTAAATTGGAGATTTTTAGAACACTTCTTGTGATTATTATTTGCTTTTAGTTGAAGAATACTTGAAATATACCTTACACATTATTACACTTTAGTTGTCTTTACAATTATTTACATTTTAACATAAATAAAAAAAATTGTAACATATGATCTCATCAAGAAATAGTGATCGTTATTTTATTACAAAAACAATTAATTTAATGCTTGAGTTTTAAACCTAGCAACCATATGATCTGATTTTATGGGAAAAATTGTAAGGGAAGAAATGATAACCAAAATATATAATAAATTTTGGTAACCTTATATACAAAAGGAACCACGTTTATGGTTTGATGAAGTCAGTGGTCTCTATTTAAGGAATAGTACATAGATAGATATAACAAAAGTAAAGTGTTCACTAATAACTGCTATGAAATCTTACAAATTAGATTAGATAGTAGAAACCACAACTATGTAGTGCACAACACTCAAATTTTGAGCCCCTAAAAATTAATGAGAGCCATTAATTGGAACATTAATCGAACTGATTAATCGGAACATTAATAGGGAGAATATAAATATTATTTTTAACTTTTATTATTATAAAATGATAAATATGTCAGATATTTATTTGACAAAAGAAATTAGAATGGTATTAAACAATATCTACACATTTGACATTCGTTATTTACTAATTATTGAGTTTACCATATTAACTAATATTTTAATTCACACTTCTAAGCTAATTACAATATGTCATTTTATATTTCAAGTGGGAAAATAAATATGTTAGATTACTTATTACTTTTTACCAATACTTTATATTAGAAATTGGCATGATATTGTGTAAAATTATCAAATTAATGAGTTAAAATCATAAAAAGGTAAAAAACAATGATTTTTAATTATTTTTCAACCAGACCGTCTATGACCGCTTAGCCCGCCTAATTCTGATTTTGACCCGATTTTCAGCAAAAAGGCATAAATCACCACCTAGGTCCTAGTCAGGGCATTTTACTACCGCCTAAGGCATAAGAACCGCCTAGACGGTCACCTAGACCGATTTTTAGAACATTGGAAGAGACTATCAAACTCCTAAAGCATGATTAAAATTTACATACAATAAAAGCAGATTTAACTTTCAATAAACAAAATGAATTAAGAATAAAATCCAAATTATTATTATTTTTATAGCAATCAATTATACATAATCATAACAAAATTCTTATAGTAATGACTATAACTAAAAAAATAATATGACAGTATTAGTTTTTATTTTTATTTGTCACCACTATTTACAAACTTTTATGTTGAATCATTAAATTATATTTTAGAAAACTAGATTTTTTAAAAAATACTTCTTATTTTTAATCCTCTAAATATTTTTGAAATATTAGCCGGGTGAAAAACCAAAATACCCACCATTTGGGGGCTTAGTACCCAAAATACCATTTGGCGGGACGGAGTGTCCAAATTACCTGTTGAATACGCATGTCCAACATGCGAATTTCGTTTTTTAAAATTTATAAAGGATACACATATGTGAAATGCGAAATGTGTATTCATTTTTTTGTTTTTAGGGAATACGCATGTGTGAAATGTGTATTCCTTGTTTTTCCAAAAAGTGAGTATGCATAGCCCACATGCGTGTCCTTTACAAAAAAACTGAAGGTTGTATACGCAGTAATGTAAAGCGTAATCAGTCGGTATTTTGGGCAGTCCGCGCGCATCTGGGTATTTTTGGCAGTTGGGGCTGGAAAATGGGGTATTCTGGACATTCTTTCAAATTAGCCTACAAGCATAAATAATATTGAATTAATTAAACCTAATATGTTACATTTGTAGCCAAGGCCCAGAGAAACTTCTCTAACATTTGTTGTCAATGACTAACTAATGTTGGCTAACTAATGTTGTACTTATCTTGGAGCAGAAAAATGACTAGTAATCCTATAATATACGAAGTTTAGAATTATTATTATTATTATTATTATTATTATTATTATTATTATTATTATTATTATTATTATTATTATTATTATCATTATAATTCTTGTTGTTGTTTTTATTGTTGTTGCTATTATTCATAAATTTTATTATTATTATTATTATTATTATTATTATTGTTATTCTTATATGAGTATATGTGATTAATTTCAAACTTATATTGATCTTAAATGTACATTGTATTTTTTTATCATGTTCGCATTTATAAAATAAAAATATCAACATAAGTTAATTAAAAATAAGTGAAAAAATAATTCATATATATAATCATGTGAAATAAGAAGTAAAAATTCATATTTACGCTCAATTTTTCAATTTTGATAGACTAAAATTGACCTTCGAACAGTCAATTTTATATTTTGACTTTTTGTCATCAAAAATTTCGATAAAAATTGAATTTCCCGCCCGTTGTTACAAATGTGTCGGCCAACGAGTTAAAATCAATCAATTTTATAAATTTGACTAGGTTACTTTTGGTCAAAATTATAAATATGACTCCATTTGAGTTGGTCGAGTTTATAAAAGCGACAAGTTTTGAACAAATTTAAAGTACAAAATATGATTACTATTAAAAAAATAAAAACTTCCTTGCTTCTGAAAAATGTGCAAGTACTTTTTTTTAAATTCACTAAAAAAAATTCATATATAGTAGACACAAAGGTTCTCTGGCATATTATAAAATTTTACTCTTAACTAATTATTTGTTCATCGGGTGTTTTACAAAGATAAACCATAGTAAATTTATATTGAATAATTATTTGCGTTAAATTTGTGACGTAGCTTTGAAGCTAATTTACTAAGTCTATATCTTCAAGGCAATAAACAACTTTCCTGGTATTCTATTAGGTGTTTTACAGAGATAGACATATAAATGTGTCACACCATAGTTCTTCCATTTTGTTTGAGACGTCTTTCCTGAAGGAGGAAACTGCATATCCTCACAAAGACTCCACACTAGCGATCCTAAATAACAACATGTAACTAAAGGTGCTTCAGTTCTTCCAAACTTTATAATCATTCTCAACGGTTTATCTGGTTCCAAGAAATACCGATAAGTGCCATAAAAACTAGTTTTACCACCATGCTTTAGTTGATTGGCTTTTTACTTGTCCCATAGAAATATGACATTCATCAAACTAAGTCATCACAGCTCTCACAAGTCGCACATATATGGCCATGGTCTCATCTCTCGCCTCAAATTCTCCATTGACCTGGGACACCACAAGTTTCGAGTCTCCACAGACCTTCAAGTTTTTAACCCTCAAGGTTCCAGCTAAGCCAACTCCTGCAATGTGGGCTTCATATTCCGCCTTATTATTTGTGGTAGGAAAATCTTACTTTATATTATACTCAATCAAGACATCATCGAGGCTTTGTAAAACCATCCCAGCTCCACTTGAATTTTTTCAATGCCCCATTAAATAGAGCACTCAGAACTTTTTGTTCTCAACTATCTTTTCTCCATCTTGGCCATCCATGCCTTGAGTTATATCTTCCTGCCCCCGAATTCTTGGTTGTCGATAGTACATTTAACCACGAAGTCAGTCAAGACCTGAGCTATGATCGATGTTCTAGGCTTATACTTAATATCAAATTCTTCAAGCTCTATGGCCCATTTGATCAGCCTTCCACTGACCTTAGAACTATGGATGATGTTTCTCAAAGGCTTATATTTTAACACTTCGATTTTATGTGCTTGGAAGTAGGGACGTAACTTTCTTAAAGTCATGACCAAGGCCAAAGCAAACTTTACTATAGTTAAATAGTTCAACTCAGCTGCGTGTAGAATCTTGTTGACATAATAGATATGTTTATGGGTTTTGGCTTCCTTTTTTACCAATACAACGCTCAAGGCTCTTTGAAAAACAACCAAGTACAAATACAGAGTTTCATTCTGAACTGGTTTGGCCAACAACGGGGCTTGAACCTTGTATTTCTATAATTCCTTAAACGACATCTGACATTCATCGGTCCAGGAAAAATCTTTTACTTTCTTTAAAGATTTGAAGAATGGCTGGCACTTGTCTCCGGACTTGGAGATGAACCGTCCCAAAGCAGTAATCATTTCATTGTGTTTCTGAATGTCCTTTACAGAGCGTGGATGTTCCATATCCAGGATGGCCTTTATCATGTTAGGATTGGCCTCAATTCCCCTCTTGGAGACCATTAATCCTAAAACTTTCCAGATCCTACACCAAAAGAAACACCTGGCGAAATTCAACATCATCTTGTGATATCTCAAAACCTCAAAAGTTTCCCTCAAATGGGCTATATGATCAACCTTTAGAAGGCTCTTGACTAACATTGTCATCTTCGTAGACCTCCATGATCTTTCCGATGAGATCCTTAAAAATCTTATTCACCAACCATTGGTAAGTGGCTCCTGCATTCTTGAGACCAAATGTCATAATCAAGATAATAAAAAATACCAAAGTTGGTGATGAATAATACCTTTTGGATTGTCATTTTTATGCATTTTGATTTGATTATAGCCGCTAAATCCATCCATGAAACTCAAAATCTCATGCCCTCCAGTGGAATCTATCAAAGTGTCTATCTGTGGGAAAGGAAAATTATCCTTTGGACATGAATCGTTCAGGTTAGTAAAGTCAACATACATCCTCCACTTTCCATTAGCTTTTTTCACCATCACCGGATTAGCCAACCATTCCATAAATTGTATTTCCTCATTGAACCCAACCTCTAAGAGCTTTTTTACCTCATGTTTTATGGCCTCTTTCCTTTTCAAAGCAAAACTCATTTTCTTTTGCTTTACTGTATTTCGGTTAGGGTCGATATTAGCTTATGAGTTATCAATTCAAAACAATACTCGGCATATCAACTGCTGACCACGCAAAATGTCATTGTTCTATTGTCAGAACTTTATCAACGTCAGGGGTTCCTTTAAAGATGCTCCAATAAAAGTCATATTTTTCGGGTCGCTGGGAGTCAAGGGAATTGATGAAAATAAGAAATAAAGAGATTTACAGAGAAGCTCAGCACATTGATTATCCATTCAACTTCTCACCGGAGAAACGTTATAATCCCCGTTTTAACTCTTGTATATTCATATGGGCATTATAATCGTTATCCGGTAATTAGATCCTTAGACAAACAAAAGCTAGATCATTGTATAGGATTTAATTTTTAATATCTTTGTAGTAGCTAGGAACTTTGTTATTCTTAGATTGTAGCCGGTTAATTTATTTATCGGAGGTAGCAACACCCCCGAGGATTTATATATGAATATATACTTCCCGAATATCTTGTATTCCTCGTTTTATTTTCTCAAACACTATTCACCTCAAGGACACGGAACCACTAACCGGACACTAAATTATATATCTATAAAAGGTTCGAAATAATTTTTAATTTAGTGAGTATCGTATTCAACCCCCCCCCTTCTACAATACTTCGAGACCTAATAGGAGTAATTGGAACCATGTCATCAACATTCTCCGAACTTTCACTATTTCCTGCAAGCTATATTTTTATAACGTCTTCAAGCACTGCCTTCACTTTCTCAAGTTGTTCCTTTGTATACTCATAATTGACTACAAGCTTATCCTTTACAATACATTCTCATTAAAAGTAACATCTCTACTTCTAATGACCTTCTTTGTCAAATTATACCAGAAACGGTGACCCATATCATCTGAGCCATAACTAATGAAGATACACTTTTTTAATTTCAGATCAAGTGTGTCCCTGTCAGAATCTTTAACATGCACATAAGAAATACAACCAAAAATCCGCAAGTGTGAAGATTTACTTTCTTTTCCTGCCACTGTTCTTCAAAAATCTTGAAACCCAAAGGACTTGAAGGTTTTTATTTATGAGACACACTATTGTGCTAATAGCATCTGGCCTAAACATCTGAACGATTTCAGTGTTTATGGTTCTGATTTTGCTGTATGTCTGTATAATCTCTCTAAAGTGCTTAAACGTTGTGAAAAGGTTAATTTGGTTTTGAATTGGAAATAGTGCCACTTCATGGTCAATGAATGAGTGGTACTTGGCACTACACCATAAATGGCTACAGCAACACCAAGAAAATGTTACAACAGGCCCAAAAAGTGTTACCACAGCCAGAAAAAGGCCTAAGGTAACATAAAATTTAAGTTGCTTTTTTTCGAGTTACCTTTGGCCCCTAAGGTAACATTTCCTTTGCCCTGGTGCAACATGGACTTTTGTGTTACAATAGACATCAAAGGTAACGTCAATGTATGTCTATAGTATCACACTATATATGTTACCTTTGCACTTTGAATTTGCAAAAAATCATGGGGTCCACTTGTGGGGCCCATATTGGGGCCCACAGGTGAGCCCCATTTTTTATAATGATTTGTATTATATTAATTTGACATGATTTGTTTGTAAATTGAACACATATACTACATGAAATTATGCTATTTGAAATCGAACAATCCCATCATTACATACCACAAAATGTATTACATACAAACCAACTCAAACATTCAAACCATCACATGTCTAAAACTACGACAACGACAATTATTTTAACAAAACAAAATAGTTCAGTTCTTTACTAAACATTAGGAAAAAAAAAGATAAACTTAATAAAATAGTAACACTGGAAATTCTTCACATTCTCCTCGACTTCAGATGCAAGTGTTTGGTCCACTTTTTGTTAAGTGTCCTCTTTTACCAGCATGTCCCTAACTGCATGATACCCCAAAGATAACAATGCACAAATTAGTTAAGCACTTCTGATAGATGCTTTAGGCAGGACAAACAAGTAAACCGCATTCATGAGAGTGCAAAAACATGGTAGAATTTACAAAACAAATATAATGTACGTACAAAACAAAGTTAAAATATTAGAGGGGCAGGGATGATATAATCGAAATAGATAAAGCCTTATACGATGTAATTCTAAAGAAATTACATTACTAGTAGCATGTAATTCCAGAAATACAGGTTCAACAGAAAATGCATCTGGTGACATGCATTCAGCAGAACGCAGACGCAAATGCATTACAGTATCATGTAATTCCAGAAAATACAGGTTCAACAGAAATGCAGGTGAGTATTTAATTGTGGACAAAGAGGTATATGTCAAAAAAGGCCGACAACCTCTAAAAACGAATTTCGCATCCATGACAGGACAATGTATATTAACTGACTGTTCTGGTGCTAAGAAACCCCTCAGATAAGTAAATTCACCAAAATCACATATCTTGCTTTAACATCTGTTTTATACAGATGTCAATTGCAATTTAATGAACAAACTGCAGATGTGAAGATATAAATTACCTGATCCCTGCAACAATCCTAGCTGACATTATTTTTGATGTTTCAGCATAACGTTGCCCCATGATCCATGTAAGCGCCGTAGCACAAAACTGCGTATGAATATCACTAGGCGTTAAATTCCAGCGCTGCCAATTTCATAATCAATTCACATTTACAAGATTATCACAAGTCAAAACTCTGCATTACTTCTGTAATAATATTCTACAATCTAAGCATACAGTAAAGAAAGGTGTACAAACTTAGGTTCTGTATTCTTCACATGCTAAACAGATGGTTTATTTTCCCTGGTCTTCCTAAATAGCATCTAAATATGTTGCTAACTAATAGATCCACAAGAATCTATATAAAAAAGAAATGGTAGAGCTAGAAAACCTTAACTCAGGGGACAAGGGCACTAAATAAATTAAAAACATACAAGTTAGACATCTCTTTATAAAAAAAATTCTCTACTGGGGGCAAAAATTATTTCCAATCATTATACCATAATATGTTTAGTATTTTTTTTTTTATTTTTGGGTTTAGTGGGGACTATAAGTCTCATCTACATTAAACTATTTCAAAAACTGCACAAAACAGTATTACACGTAAAGGAGAACCAATCGTATAACATGAATATGAATACAAAGAAGTAGAGCTGGAAAATTACTTTTACAAAGTTTAACAATGACAACCATAATTGTATGAGTCTAGCATATTAGTTACGACAGTGGAATTCTCGAGTTGATGATTGATTCGTATAGAAATCCTTTAGGCCTTCACCCCTTCCTCCTGAACAACCTTTAGTAGTCGTAAATCATAATCAACATAATAAGTTTTCTGTAATATATGCATCAGACCAAACCACACAAGAATCTGCACTTTATGTACTGAGGAAATTTCTTGCTCAGAGTAAGACCTAAATGGTTGGTGACTTTAATATAGGGCTCTGCCTTCAAACTGAATGCACGTTATAACCCTTCCCTTAACACAGAACAAATATAAGTTGAATTCATTTTAAGATACTGCACAACTTAGTATGTACAAGCCTACACAACGTGAAACAACTTTACCTACACCAGTATATTCAAATTTAAAAAACTCATAAGCGTTGTAGACACCGGATAATCAAATTAAAAAAACTCATAAATCGTGGTAAATACCAGATAGTCACTTACTTCCTGAACTCCATAATTGCGGATAGCATTCCCAACTTTCATCACAATGTTGTACATTTGTTTGTAAGTCAGCCACACGTAACTTCCATGCTACATGTAAAACAAAAGTAATCTTACTATACTTAAGAAAATGTAATGTAAACAGAGGAAGTGAGTACAATACTAGTTAAATTGTATATATAATGCTTTGGAAAATGAGCGATTAGTATAACTTAAAATGGACATCATGCACCAGACGCCAATAGCTTATTCTATAAATTGATAATTAAGTCACAGTGAGGATCTAGACAGATGCCTGGGCGAAAAGCTAGAATCGTAAGTTTTACCAAATTTTGGACTAAAACAAAATTAAACTAACCAACTTACACGTTACCTATATAGACACTCTTACATGTCTTTCATTAAAAGATACCTATTCATGTTAATTACTGAGTAACAAACAAATCCAAAAGTATGACAATTTCTAAACCAAAATGCCCATACATCACACAAAACTACTCAATTCAAATCCTCCCCTCTAAAGCATATATATACACTTGATACTTCTACAAGTACCAAATCAGCTAATATACAGCAAAACATGAAAACAAACCAACACAAAAACACACTCAAAACCAGTCAAGCTTACGAGTTTACAAACACAAAATCATTCAAAACTAGTCAAGGTTACGAATTAACAATATAAAAATTCACTCAAACATTGATACTAGTAAAAAAACTTCCAAATTTATGAATATAAACAAACACAATCCCACACTAACATTTCATTCAATGCTAGTAAATCTTCCAAATTTCAGAATATAACAAACACAACACACACAAAATTTCATTCAACACTAGGAAATCATCCAAATTTATGAATATAACAAACAGTAAAACAGAAACATACATTTAAAACTAGTAAAACTTACAATCTCCCGGTGACCAAGCATTCGATTATTAAGATTCTTTTCACCCATTACAAATGAAAGTGCAATGCTCAGCCGAAATATAATACACTGAAGTTGTGGAACAGATAAACTACTCCCGTTTCGAGATTCTAATAACTCCGAAATACAACACAATATAAAATATAAATATCCAAATTAAAGAAGCCCTAAAACCAAAGAGAAACATGAATTACCTGAAGTTAAAGCGAAGAAATCGAGTCATATGAATTGAAAATAAGAAACCCCTAATTGGAAGAGCCCTTGCCAAACTATATTGAAAAACCCTAATTTGAAGAAGAAAATTTACTTTAGATGAAGAGATTTACAGAGAGGCTATGTATGAGACAGAGGTTTAAGAGAGAGAGAGAGTTTTAGGAAGAGTACAAGAGAGGGAGAAGAGGAAGAGAGTGTAATGACGAGATAAAAAGTGGGTTGGGCGGCTTTCATCCAAAAAAAGGGCGCTCCGTTTGAAATTTTTTACAAATTTTGTCCGCTTTTAAAAATTTCAAGTCTCCAGAAAAAGTATACAATTTGTAATTTATAATTGTAGTAAATAATATTGAAAACATTATTTTAGAACAAAATTAGTTATATAATTTGTTACTTGCATAAATCTGTATATTTACATTTTAATTTTAATTTTTAAAAATGTGTACATCAATGCTCGTATCAGAATGAAAGAGAATTATAATATTTTAATTTTTTATTACTTAAAATTTTATATTAAAATTTTAAAATTTTGACTTTTCTAAAATTTTAATACCCAAGTCAGTCCAAAAAACTACCGCTTCTCCAAAAGTTTTGAGCCTACTTTAGTACACCTTATCGAGAGCCCAACATTGCTAATTTTTTTACTAAACTTTTAAGTTTAAATAGTGTTCAAATTTTTTAATAATAAAAAATTATTAGTTACTAATTAGTACAGTTTACAGAATTTAACAAAAATAATTTATTTTATCAATCTTAGCTAATATTAAAATTATTGCTTAATTGTGTCATCAAAATTGATTAATTTTGAAGTCAAATAATTATATAAATTTAATTGTTTTTAAAATATTACTTTTTTATCCATTAACACCCTATTGTAACATAAGTTTCCACATGTTACGATATGTAACACTTTGAAGGTATCGTAACATGTTATGAAGTCTATGGTAACATGAAAAACACTAGGTTGCGGTAGGCTAAGATGAGCATACCTAAGGTAACATAATTTTGTAACACGCATGATTAAACCATTGCGATAGGCCATCTATGGCGTAGTGTTGGTCATCTTATTTCTGAACCTGGCATCAAAGTTGATAAAGCAAAATTTGAGGTGATTGAGAAACTCCCTCCTCATGTTAATGTCAAGGGAGTTAGGAGTTTCTTAGGTCATACGGGGTTTTATCGTCATTTTATCAAAGATTTTTCAAAAATTACAAAACCCCTCACTCAATTGTTGTTTAAGGATGCCACTTTTGTCTTTATTGATGCTTGTTTGGAGTCCTTTTACAGGATTAAGGAAGCTTTGATAACTGCAACTATCATACAACCTCCAGATTGGAATCTTTCATTCAAAATCATTTGTGATGCAAGTGATTATGCTATTGGAGAAGTTCTCGGTCAGAGGAAAGACAAGGTATTGCACGCTATCTACTATGCAAGTAAAACCTTGGATGAAGCTCAGGGGAACTTTGCTACTACTTAGAAGGAGCTTCTAGTTGTGGTCTATGCTCTTGACAAGTTTCGTCTTATCTCATTGGTTCCAAAGTCATTGTTCACACAGATCATTCTGCACTTAAATATCTAGGAAAACAATCAGCGTGTGCTATGGAAGTCGATAAGGATTACACGTCCGAGGATGAGGCCTCCGATGATGAGGACTTCGATGATGGCGGCGGTGATGGCAGTGGATCGTCTGATGTTGATTTGTCGGATTAGTTTACATTGATCGGTTTTATGACTATTGTAATTTGCTACTTTGATGGTTATGGGATGTAAATTTAATACGTTGTTATGGTTTGATACTTTGTCGGTTATTTAAGATTGCTTATTATGTAATGATATGGTTTAATCCTCCGGTTATCGGAGTTTGTAAATGATTTCGTTGGATTTAATTACGATTGTTTAATCATTAAATTTACTAGTTTGGTGGAATGATTTTGAGTAGTATAGGTTATTTATTGGATTGGATATTTGGTTGTGAATATTGTTTGGTTGTGAATATTGTTTGGTTTGGTTGTTTGATTTGGTTTTGTATAGGGACTGCAAAAACCTGCAATTTTTTTTAAAATCAGACCTTAAAACCGACCGACAATAGGCATAATCGACCACTTTTGACCATTACAAAACCCAGAAAACCGAATATGACATTTAGGACGGTCGGTTATGACATTTAAGTTAGCTTCTGATATAAAACTAACCGATGTGCACACTTTGACCACGGTCGGTCATGAGTTTCAGTCAACTTTTTAAAAACAAACATAACCGACCACCTACGGTCGGTTATGACTTAGTGACGTGGCAACACGTGTACACAGTGACCCCACATTTGAATAAAATACCCATGCAGTTAACCGACCACTATGTTGGTCGGTTATGAGGGTTAAACCTGACCAAAAGTCAGAGGACATAGCATATTAAAACGTCCTGCAAGTATATGCATGTAAATTTGGAGTCAAATATACACTTTGTGAAATTTTGTACTTTTGTATGATTGTAATTAAGGTCTTATTACCGCTGACTAGTAAGTGGTTGTTAAGTAAAGTTTCATTTTATTTTTTGAAAGTTAAATCTACTTTTATTGTTATCTAAATTTGAATCATGTTTTAAGAGAAGATAAATTTGATAGCCTCTTCCATACATTTTTACATCAATAATAAATTGAATTTAAAGTGCTTATGTTTATGTATTATCTAAGATTTAAAATCTTATATCACTCGGTACCCTTTCTCCTAGTACAAAATCTGTGCAACAAATAAAAAATATTAACTAATTAAAATTTATTAAAATTAACAATATTTTTTAAGATAGAAAAACTGGTAAAAATAATTATCCACACATGTTTTATTTTAAATTTATCCATAATAAAAATGTACACGACAGAGCACATTTAAAAGTCCAGACTATATGCATGTAAATTTGGCATCAAGTATATAACAGTTTGTGAAATTTTGTACTTTTTATGATTATAATTAAAATCTCACTGCTCACTGATATTGGTAAGTGGTTGTTAAGTAAACATCTAGGTGTGAAGACAGTTCACCATAATTCATAAATACATAACTGATATTGTATAAATATGGTCTTACTGATCCTCTGTAGTCCATCACTTTACTCTCAACACCAAGTCCATTAAAAATAATCAAAGATGGTTAAGAATTCTGGGCACAAAAAGGTGTATGGCCGAGAACCCAGAGTCAGACTTCCAATAATAACAGCTGCAAGAATTTTTCAATTGACACAGGAACTAGGTCACAACAATGATGGGCAAACCATTGAATGGCTTCTCCGTGACGCTGAGCCTGCTATCAGGCGTTATACAGGTACCGGATCAATGCCTGATGTCCCTGAATCAACTCGGTCCCTGAGTCTCCCCATGTCTCCACCATCCTCCTTTGCACCTGTAAGTGCTACTTCAACCATGAGTATCCCCCTGTCTCCGTTGTCCTCCTTTGCTACTTCAACCATGAGTCTCCCCCTATCTCCCCTGTGCTCCTTTGATACTTCGACCATGAATCTCCCCATGTCTCCACCATCCTCCTTTGCACCCGTAAATGCTACTTGGAAGCCGAGTCTCCCCGTGTCTCTACCATCCTCCTTTTCAACTATGAGTCTACCCATGTCTTCACCATCCTCCTTTGCACCAATAAGTGCTACTTCAACCCTCACTGTGACACCTCCTGGTCATGTCTTGGTGCAAACATTAATGTGTGGCTTGGCATCTTCACATGAATCTTTTGTGGGACCTGCACTGAACCGTCCTATACCTACCATGCTAACGGGGTCAACAATGCGGGTTCCGTCCACAAGGGGAATGGTTGCTCCTACAATGGTTGATCTTGTGCCAGCATATGGATCATACATGGTGCCTCAGCAAAATATTGGAATGGCTCAGTCTGGCATGGGGGTAGTACCCACAACTGTTGTTCCTGAATCTTATATAATGCCACAAGAAAATGCTGGGCTTCCTGAGCTACCTGGAATTGAGTTTGATAATTCAGAGTTCTTTATGTCACTGCTGCAGGGAAATGACGTAGCAAATGAGGGTGGATGGTTCAATGATCAGAATGATCTTCATAATCATTAGATAAGTGATCCTTGAGATGTTATAATTATTTATCTCCTAAAAAGATGGTTATGTCACATGTAGAATTTAATCTCTTTTAATTTTTTTTCATTTTTAGTTATCACCCACAAAGGTGATTATGTCATATCTTAAATTTAGTCTTTTACATTTTATTTTATTTTCTCTTTGTTATTTAAGATAATTAATTAAACAACTTTTCAAATTTAATCTTTTAAGATCGGGATAATGATGATCTTGATTTGCAATTCTTAGGATTTGTTATCATTTCAAACCTGAAAGTTTGTAGCTAATTTTTACAATATTCATGCTTCTTACCTTCTATCTTAATAATCTTGTTAACTTTGCATCTAAATTAATGAGATAATTTGAGTTTAGAATTACAAGAAGTAAATGTAATTCTATTTCTCTGAAAGTGAACTTTAGCAAAAAAAATTAATTTTGGGCATTGTCCAAGTAGTAATTTTAGGTATTTAACTATAAATTTATAATGTATGTTACCAAAGTCATTGTTAGAGTAATTTAACAATTAAATCCAAAATTTTATTAAATGAATTATTATTGGGGTAAAAAAACAAAGGGATTCAATATATTACAAATTAAATAAAATGTAAAAATATTTTCTTAGAGTATTGGAAAAAATGTTCCAACCTATACCAAAAGTTCACCTACAAGCAAATTGTTAGATGGGAAAAATCTTATAGAATATATGGTTAAATTAAATTTGAGTATCTTATTTACTTATTTTGAAACAAAAGACATTTTATTGATATTTGATAAGAAAAGATGCAATATATTTTATTTAAAGTTCTATTTAAAGTGAATTACAATTTAATTATCAAAAAAATATTGGAATGTGAAATATGAAATAAGAAAGTATATAATATTTTAAATTAAATTTACTAAAATAATATATATCAATAAGTATGGTCAATGCCTTCCTCGGTCCAAAAAAAATATCAGTTCCAATAAATAATTTAATTTGTTAAATTTTCAAACCAAAAAAATAGAAATAATTTAAATTTAGTTACTTGTGTTTTGTAAAAATCGGGAATTGGGGAAGATCGGTGGTGCTACCAATTTGGGATTAATTGAAACAGGAGATTAATCGTAGTAAAAAACGGATGTATTATAATATTAAATTATATTTAATATATTATTATGATTATATTAGTTATTTATTAACAAATATATATTTATTATATCTTAATTTTTATATTTATTCATATTTAAATGAATATAATATTTTAATTTTATTAAATAATATATACTCCAATACAGAAAAATTCTAAGGACTAATCAGATTTCAAAAATTGAATCTGTTGGATACCTTGCGGGGATTAATCGCGAATTAATTGGTTAAATTGGAGATTTTTAGAACACTTCTTGTGATTATTATTTGCTTTTAGTTGAAGAATACTTGAAATATACCTTACACATTATTACACTTTAGTTGTCTTTATAATTATTTACATTTTAACATAAATAAAAAAATTGTAACATATGATCTCATCAAGAAATAGTGATCGTAATTTTATTACAAAAACAATTAATTTAATGCTTGAGTTTGAAATCTAGCAACCATATGATATGATTTTATGGGAAAAATTATAAGGAAAGAAATGATAACCAAAATATATAATTAATTTTGGTAACCTTATATACAAAACGAACCACGTTTAAGGTTTGATGAAGTCAGTGGTCTCTATTTAAGGAATAGTACATAGATAGATATAACAAAAGTAAAGTGTTCACTAATAACTCCTATGAAATCTGACAAATTAGATTAGATAGTAGAAACCACAACTATGTAGTGCACAACACTCAAATTTCCGAGCCCCTATAAATTAATGAGAGCCATTAATTGGAACATTAATCGGACTGATTAATCGGAACATTAATAGGGAGAATATAAATATTATTTTTAACTTTTATTATTATAAAATGTTAAATATGTCAGATATTTATTTGACAAAAGAAATTAGAATGGTATTAAACAATATCTACACATTTGACATTCGTTATTTACTAATTATTGAGTTTAGAATATTAACTAATATTTTAATTCACACTTCTAAACTAATTACAATATGTCATTTTATATTTCAAGTGGGAAAATAAATATGTTAGATTACTTATTACTTTTTACCAATACTTTATATTAGAAATTGGCATGATATTGTGTAAAATTATCAAATTAATGAATTAAAATCAAAAAGGTAAAAAACAATGATTTTTAATTTTTTCGACCAGACCGCCTATGACCGCTTAGCCCGCCGTAATTTTGATTTTGACCCGATTTTCAGCAAAAAGGCATAAATCACCACCTAGGTCCGAGTCAGGGCGTTTTACCACCGCCTAAGGCATAAGAACGCCTAGACGGTCACCTAGACGATTTTTAGAACATTGGAAGAGACTATCAAACTCCTAAAGCATGATTAAAATTTACATACAATAAAAGCATATTTAACTTTCAATAAACAAAATGAATTAAGAATAAAATCCAAATTATTATTTTGTAGCAATCAATTATACATAATCTTAACAAAATTCTTATAGTAATGACTATAACTAAAAAAATAACATGACAGTATTAGTTTTTATTTTTATTTGTCACCACTATTTACAAACTTTTATGTTGAATCATTAAATTGTATTTTAGAAAACTAGATTTTTTAAAAAATACTTCATATTTTTAATCCTCTAAATATTTTTGAAATATTAGCCGGGTGAAAAACCAAAATACCCACCATTTGGGGGCTTAGTACCCAAAATACTATTTGGCGGGACGGAGTGTCCAAATTACATGTTGAATACATGTCCTACATGCGAATTTCGTTTTTTAAAATTTATAAAGGATACACATATGTGAAATGCGTATTCATTTTTTCGTTTTTAGGGAATACGCATGTGTGAAATGTGTATTCCTTGTTTTTCAAAAAAGTGAGTACCCATAGCCCACATGCGTGTCCTTTACAAAAAAACTGAAGGTTGTATACGCAAGTAATGTAAAGTGTAATTTGTCAATATTTTGGGCAGTCCGCGCGCATCTGGGTATTTTTGGCAGTTGGGGCTGAAAAGTGGGGTTTTGGACATTCTTTCAAATTAGCCTACAAGCATAAATAATATTGAATTAATTAAACATAATATGTTATATTTGTAGCCAAGGTCCAGAGAAACTTCTCTAACATTTGTTGCCAATGGCTAACTAATGTTGGCTAAATAATGTTGTGCTTATCTTGGAGCAGAAAAATGACTAGTAATCCTATAATATACGAAGTTTAGAATTAAGTAAACTTCCACTATATTATTTTATTATTATATTATTATTATATTATTATTATTATTATTATTATTATTATTATTATTATCATCATTATCATTATCATTATAATTCTTGTTGTTGTGTTTTATTGTTGTTGCTATTATTAATAAATGTTATATTATTATATATTATTATTATATTATATTATTATTATTATATTATTATTATTTTCTAGTATATGTGATTAATTTCAAACTTATATTGATCTTAAATGTACATTGTATTTTTTTATCATGTTCGCATTTATAAAATAAAAATATCAACATAAGTTAATTAAAAAATAAGTGAAAAAATAATTCATATATATAATCATGTGAAATAAGAAGTAAAAATTCATATTTACGCACAATTTTATAGAAATCTATATATATATTATGCTTTTTGTACATATATATTCGAATTCAGACACATACACTAAATACAATATTTTCCCATAAATATATTATTCTATACATTTTGTATGGTGTAATCAAAGTGAAAAGAGCAATATTCAGCTAAATTTTCATATTTTCTATATTAACACTCAAGAAAAGTTATCAATTAATCATATAGTGTTATTAAGATAAAAATAAAAAGTACTACTATTTTTAAATAGGCTTAATAAAGCTAAAATAATAGCGTTGTATCTTTAAACTTCCTTTAACTTTTATATTGTTACGAAGAAACATTGGCTAAATTTGATCAAAATGTTTTGGTCATATTTAAGCAAAAATGACCGCCAATGGTCAAATTAAGTTAAATATGACTGAATTGCATCGGTCATTATTAGGATGGTCAAATTTAGCTAAAAAGGTCAAATTTAATTAAATTTGACGTACTAGGCCGGTCAAATTTAGCTAAATAGGTCAAATTTAGTTAAATTTGACGGACTAAATATGATTGCTCAATTTTTCAATTTTGATAGACTAAAATTGACTTCGAACAATCAATTTTATATTTTGACTTTTGTCATCAAAAATTTCGATAAAAATTGAATTTCCCGCCTGTTGTTACAAATGTGTCGGCCAACGAGTTAAAATCAATCAATTTTATAAATTTGACTAGGTTACTTTTGGTCAAAATTATAAATATGACTCCATTTGAGTTGGTCGAGTTTATAAAAGCGACAAATTTTGATCAAATTTAAAGTACAAAAATGATTACTATTAAAAAAATAAAAAGTTCCTTGCATCTGAAAAATGTGCAAGTACTTTTATTTAAATTCACTAAAAAAAATCATACATAGTAGACACAAAGGTTCTCTAGCATATTGTAAAATTTTACTCTTAACTAATTATTTGTTTATCAGGTTTTCTACAAAGATAAACCATAGTAAATTTATATTGAATAATTATTTGCGTTAAATTTGTGACGTAGCTTTGAAGCTAATTTACTAAGTCTATATCTTCAAGGCAATAAACAACTTTCTTGGTGTTCTATTAGGTGTTTTACAGAGATAGACATATAAATGTGTCACACCATAGTTCTTCCATTTTGTTTGAGACGTCTTTCTGAAGGAGGAAACTGTATATCCTCACAAAGACTCCATACTAGCGATCATAAAAAACATGTAACTGAAGGTGCTTCAGTTCTTCCAAACTTTATAATCATTCTCAACGGTTTATCTGGTTCCAAGAAATACCGATAAGTGCCATAAAAACTAGTTTTACCACCATGCTTTAGTTGATTGGCTTTTTACTTGTCCCATACAAATATGACATTCATCAAACTAAGTCATCACAGCTCTCACAAGTCGCACATATATGGCCATGGTCTCATCTCTCGCCTCAAATTCTCCATTGACCTGGGACACCACAAGTTTCGAGTCTCCACAGACCTTCAAGTTTTTAACCCTCAAGGTTCCAGCTAAGCCAAGTCCTGCAATGTGGGCTTCATATTCTGCCTCATTATTTGTGGTAGGAAAATCCTACTTTATATTATACTCAATCAAGACATCATCGAGGCTTTGTAAAACCATCCCAGCTCCACTTGAATTTTTTCAATGCCCCATTAAATAGAGCACTCATAACTCTTTGTTCTCAACTATCTTTTCTCCATCTTGGCCATCCATGCCTTGAGTTATATCTTCCTGCCCCCGACTTCTTGGTTGTCGATAGTACATTCAACCACGAAGTCAGTCAAGACCTGAGCTATGATCGATGTTTAGGCTTATACTTAATATCAAATTCTTCAAGCTCTATGGCCCATTTGATCAGCCTTCCACTGACCTTAGAACTATGGATGATGTTTCTCAAAGGCTTATATTTTAACACTTCGATTTTATGTTCTTGGAAGTAGGGACGTAACTTTCTTAAAGTCATGACCAAGGCCAAAGCAAACTTTACTATAGTTAAATAGTTCAACTCAGCTGCGTGTAGAATCTTGTTGACATAATAGATATGTTTATGGGTTTTGGCTTCCTTTTTTACCAATACAACGCTCAAGGCTCTTTCAAAAACAACCAAGTACAAATACAGAGTTTCATTCTGAACTGGTTTGGCCAAAACGGGGCTTGAACCTTGTATTTCTTTAATTCCTTAAACGACATCTGACATTCATCGGTCCAGGAAAAATCTTTTACTTTCTTTAAAGATTTGAAGAATGGCTGGCACTTGTCTCCGGACTTGGAGATGAACCGTCCCAAAGCAGTAATCATTTCATTGTGTTTCTGAATGTCCTTTACAGAGCGTGGATGTTCCATATCCAGGATGGCCTTTATCATGTTAGGATTGGCCTCAATTCCCCTCTTGGAGACCATTAATCCTAAAAACTTTCCAGATCCTACACCAAAAGAACACCTGGCGAAATTCAACATCATCTTGTGATATCTCAAAACCTCAAAAGTTTCCCTCAAATGGGCTATATGATCAACCTTTAGAAGGCTCTTGACTAACATGTCATCTTCGTAGACCTCCATGATCTTTCTATAAGATCCTTAAAAATCTTATTCACCAACCATTGGTAAGTGGCTCCTGCATTCTTGAGACCAAATGTCATAATCAAGATAATAAAAAATACCAAAGTTGGTGATGAATAATACCTTTGGATTGTTTTATGCTTTTTGATTTGATTATAGCCGCTAAATCCATCCATGAAACTCAGCATCTCATGCCCTCCAGTGGAATCTATCAAAGTGTCTATCTGTGGGAAACAAAATTATCCTTTGGACATGCATCGTTCAGGTTAGTGAAGTCAACATACATCCTCCACTTTCCATTAGCTTTTTTCACCATCACCGGATTAGCCAACCATTAAATTGTATTTCCTCATTGAACCCAACCTCTAAGAGCTTTTTTACCTCATGTTTTATGGCCTCTTTCCTTTTCAAAGCAAAACTCATTTTCTTTTGCTTTACTGTATTTCGGTTAGGGTCGATATTTAGCTTATGAGTTATCAATTCAAAACAATACTCGGCATATCAACTGCTGACCACGCAAAATGTCATTGTTCTCTTGTCAGAACTTTATCAACGTCAGGGGTTCCTTTAAAGAGAGCTCCAATAAAAGTCATATTTTTCGGGTCGCTGGGAGTCAAGGGAATGATGAAAATAAGAAAACAGAGAT
>NW_027417946.1:0-38215 GCF_009905375.1 Apium graveolens | reverse complement strand
TTGCCCTTCTAAATTGAAAACTTCCCTGTTTGTGACTGACTCTCACTTCCCTCAACTTTCCTTTTCTTGCTTTCCTTATCTTTCTGGAACATCTCACTCTCTGTCTCTGCGATCATAGCCTTCTGTACAACCCCGGCATAGGTATCCAATTCAAAAATAGCTACCTTCCCCCTGATCCATGGCTTCAAGCCTTGCTGGAATCTCTTAGCTTTCTTTCTATCAGTATCAACATACGACGGCACATACCTTGACAATTCCTCAAACTTCCCCTCATAATCTGTTACCGACATATTCCCTTGCTTTAACTCTAAAACTTCAGCTCCATTTGATCCTGAACAAACTGAGGAAAATACTTTTCTAAAAACAATTCCTTGAACCTTTCCCAACTAATAACATCTGTGCCTTCCAATGTCTTCACCATTTCCCACCAATAGGTGGCCTCATTCTTCAGATAGTAACTTGCAAACTCAACCTTCTGTTCCTCTTTCACTTTCACTAAGGCAAATGCCTTTTCTATTTCCTTTAACCAAACATTTGCTTCAATTGGCTCTAAGAAACCCTTGAATTCTGGTGGGTTTATTGCCGGAAAAGTTTTGAAAGTTACCTGGGGATTGGTCTGTCTTTATTGTTGTTGTGCCAGGTGAACTGTTTGTTGGGCCAAGATTTGAAGAATCTGGGCTATTGCTGGGTCCATGGGTCCTGGGTTCACATTCTGGGTTGTATCATCTTGGTTATTATTGTTGTTGGTTTCTTCATTCTGGGTGTTGGTGCGGGTATTTCTTCTGGGAGGCATTTTCTGTAAAGAATCAATCAATTTATTTAGCTTTTGAATCAAATCTTTGTATAAAAGAAAGGTTTTGTAAAACAGGAATATCTCTTTTTGAAAACAGTTGTAACTAAGTAAATTGCATGCTTCTTTACAGAATATAACAGTTATGGGAAACAGGGCACATGGTATCACAGGGTATAACTGGTGCAATAAATAAGGTAAGGTAAAACAGGTGCAATAAAATAAATGACAATGCTGGAAAGGAAAAAAATACTGATATATATAGATCAAAAGTTTTAGGGTAGTACAAGCGTAAAGACGCTTCGAAAGTCAAAGCAAAAAGGGTACAACAACCTACTCACTAGTCAGCATCGCTAGTCTATAAATACAACTCAAAAGTCTACTGATATACACTACACACTACTGTACATACTACATAATCATAACAACACTGCTCAGCATCTCCATCTCAGAATCTCTGGGTCATGGCAAATCTGGACCTCCTATCTCCTCAAGCTCCTCTAGAACCCACTTAGCCCACTCCACTAGGAAATCAGGGGTGATGTCCTCATGTGTAGCCTCAGCAATCCTCACAGCAGCTGCTCTACGAAATGCCTGGAGCCTCTCCCTAAGTCGCCTCTCACCACTCCCCATCTCTCTGGTACGCATGATATGCAATAACTCCTGGATCTGACCCTGTAGGAATCGCTGCTCCATAAGGCAAGCCTCAAACTGATGATATGGGACAGGATAGGAAGAGAACTGGAAAGGTACTCCTGCGACTGAATGACTAGTAAAGCCTGAATCAGCAGGTGGGGGTCCTCTGACAGGTGGCCTCATGCCTGGAGGTGGAATAGCCTGCAATGGTACGGGCTGCAACACCGGTGGAGGTAGAATAGCCAATGCTGGTGGAATCACAGGACGTGGATCCGATGCTGGTGCTCCAACTGAAGGCTCTGAGTGATCAGCTGATACAGGAATAAAAGAGTCAGCCATCTCTGCTATCTGAAATCATATCGTAATATAAGAATCTCGTACCACGATGCAAACTATACTAATACCGGTTATACCATAACATTCAACCTCTCGACGTTCTATCATCCTATACCTTACTTCTAATCCTAACCCTCAACCCATTCCCGTTAACCTAGGCTTGTGTCAGTGACTTATAACCTGTAGCTCTGATACCAAACCTGTGGCGCCCTCCAAACCCGGGTCAGAAGTTTGGGGTCCACACAAACACCTTAATTATAACCTGCTTATAACAATAATAAAGATAATAATAATAATATATGCAATGACCCTACTTACCAATCACCACGGACCGCAACAGGTTAAAGTATGCACACAAGCCAAACACACTAATATATTACAAACCGTTCAAATCCTAACTATTTCAAATTCAAACTGAGTATTAAACATTATTACAAACTTTTACAAACTTAAATTATTCCAAAAGAAGCCTACTAGCTCAGCTTTCTCAACCTGAACCCCTAGCTCTCGCGCTGGACTGGGGATCCTCTTTACCAACTGGTTCCTTTTTAACTGGAAAGAATATAAACAACATCGCACAAATGAGCTAACTAGCTCAGCAAGTCACAATGACAAAACTGAGAATAATGATCATCAGGTGAATATGTTTATGATATCAAGTAAACAATGGATTATGATTTAGAATTGGAAATTATACTTTTAATTTAAAAACCAAGGTTAGGCTGCTGATCAGTCACGCACTAACCTCGAGCAAGGCACACAGCATTGCTCTAACTACTGGATCCAAGGCACACATTGGCCTAACTTGAGCATTATATGGTCTGACCACGAATCTGGTCTACAATTTTATAAAACCAATCCAATTCTAACATAATAACAGAATATGCAATAATAAACAATAACCGAAATCATTAACAACAATAAATGTTTAACAATGAAAGGGTTTAAATCCTTGTAAGGATCAACAAGGTACTTTTAAAGCTTGAATGCTGGGTAATGAAAGAATTGGATAACAAAGGAAACAACGTTTTAGGGTTTCAAGGATTTGGTCTTTCAAAGCATAAGATATCATGGATTGAGTATATAATAATTCAGTTCAGTGTCTGGTATTTAGTTTGCATGTATTTGTGGAGTAGTATCGTAGATTTGTGGTTCTTGTTTGGGTATACAATAATCAATGGATTAGAAAGAATATGGTTCATAGCTCAAGAACAATAACTGAAATCAGGATTTAGGTTTCCGTGCTTCAAAGCACTTGCAATGTCAACAAGACTATCAAGAATTACAATATCTCGAGAAAGTTCAAAACACTTGCTTGATATTAGCTTACTATCCTGCACTTACTTTCAATCACAATCGTCTTACTCCTCAACTACCTGTTTCCCTTTCCTACGCCTTGCCTCTTCTGCTCACATATCATAAGCATCTATCAATAATTTCCTCACGGAATTCTATTCAACACATACTTCTATCTACCCTTCGTTTTACCCAAATCCGATTAACGGATTGAAAGTTATGCGATAATCAAGTAAACACCGAATATATAGACCGATAGTCAATTAACAAGTCACATGTAGCACATAATACATCACGTAATCAATGATATATTATATATAAAGAAATCTCGGGTCATAAATAGGCTTTCTGGTATTTAAAATGATTTTTTTAAACATTTTTCGGAATTAAAACGGGTCGTTGGATCAATTTCGGATTAATAAACAGGGTTCGGTTGGCCCATTCTGGCTCCGAAATAATTTTTAGAATAATTATCGAGCCTTGGAAATAATTTAGAATAATATTTTAAAGCTCGAAACTATTTTTCAGAATTTTTAAATCATTTTTAAATAATTAATTCTAATTAAATAACTAATTAAAATCAATTAATAATTAATTAAATCAATTAATCAATTAATTTTTTTTTGAATTAATTGACCAATTAATCAATTATAAATTAACTGAAATTAATTAACTAATTAATTTAGATTTATTTGTGAATTAAAAATAATTTTCAGAATTAAAATAATAATTTTTAGAATTTTCAGAAATTAAAAACGAATTTTTATAATAAAAATAAATAAGAAATATGATTTTTAAACATTTTATAAACAGGAATCCTAAATTTGCAAAGTCTGGAAACTACAGGGACCAAACTGCATCGTTTTCAAAAGTTGGGGTACCAAACTGTAATTTTCCAGCTCTTCGCCGGAAAACAGTCGGGTTCGCCGGAGAACACGTTCCCGGCGTCCTCACCCCACCAACACCTCCAGATCACATCTACACAACATCAGGAACACAACCATGCAATCAATTCATCCTAACAATCCCTGAGTTGGCCGGAATTTGGCCGTGAAGTTTTCCAGTTTCCGGCGAACATCGAAAAACTTCAAAACACAACTCCCTTCTCTACAGACCTCGTTGGTTCATGAAACTTATACGACTAGATTGCAAATTTCACAGAGAACACAACCCACTATAACACATCATCAATCTATCACAGAATAAGAAACCCCCAAATTTCAATTAAGAACATTCATACGGGTTATAAACCCTAATTTTGAAATTCGAAAATCAAACTCAAATTTGAACATGTTATTGAACTCCAAATCAGATGTATGACATATGAAAATCATCAGGAAAACAAGCTCTACAACATGCAATCATCAAATCATACAAACAATCATCCGAACAAAAATTCATATTTTTAATAAAATAAATTCGAAAATAAATAAATTTTTAGAAAAATAACCTTGATTTCTGCAGTGAAACAAAGCTCAGAATCTGATAGAACACTTCAAATCCTTCGTTTTGGTTACTCAAGCTTTGAAAACAGAGATCGGTAACGCCTTCGTTTTGCTGTTTGATTCTTAGAACAGTTTTAAGAAATTAGGGCTTTTCTCTGAAAATTATATAATTAACTATCTGCAAATGATTTTGATACGAAATAAAATATGGTAAAAGGCTATTTATAATTATGGAAAATTTGTATCCCGTTGGATCATTCCGGATATAAAATGGTACGTTTATTTGTAAAAACTGATCCAAACGGTATCGATTTTCGGGATAATTATCCAAATCAGTATAATTTGTACTGCGGTCTTGGTCTCAGCGCCTGGTTACACATATTACGAAGTGATAATTGGGATAGTTCAATAAAAAGCTCCCGTTTATCGAAAATACGGGTTTTATTGATTTACCGAAACGAATATTGTATCAAAAATGTTGCGCCGGGACCCGCGCAGGACAAACCGTAAGCCGGATCGAAAAAGTCGAAACATGGAAAATGCTCGGAATATTACAATTAGGTTAGGAAGGAGTTCTCGGAAGAGTTTCGGGTTCCAAAAACGTAACAACGGTTGACGTCGGTTGGTTCCCGTTTTTATAAAATAGATTTTAATTACCGGGAAAAAGATTTTATAAATTTTATATGATTCTTATAAATCCATAAATCAACATAAAAATAATTAGGAAGATATGACAATTATCTATATTTTATTTTGGACATATAAAAATTAAAATACTCAATTAATATTATTTTTGAATATTCAAGTACAGATAACACTTAACAATTAACTCACAGAATAGATACTGGGCACACATAATAATATCAAAAATAATTACACGATATATCCCGGATATTACAAAGGAGGCTTCTTCTTTTTCAGCAGGAGAAAAATCCTCAGGCTCTTTAGCATAGGTTCTAGCTTTGGTAATCACAACATCATCTACTATCACCTCTGGTTCAATAACCATCGAAGTTTTTGGACCCTTCTGTAACAAGTTCAGATATTTGGGATTTGTAACTTGTAAAAACAAGAGCATCTTCTTCTTCCACATAATATAATTTTCTTTATCAAATAGTGGAATTTTAACGGTTCTAACTTTTTTTGAAGTCATTATGAATTTTTTAATAAATAAAAATTCACGGAGTTGAAAAAATCACAAAAGTCTAGGATCTTGATTTGTTCGTTAATCAGAACGCTCGGATACCAATTGTTAGGTCCCAATGTGTTTGTAGAAGGGGGGTTGAATACAAACAATACCAAATAATCGAATTTAATGCGGAATAAAAAATTGAAACAAAATTAAGTTGAATAAAAATATTATTAAACTTGAAAGGTGTTACAACAACGGTATCGATTACAAGGGATTAATCTTAAATTAATTATCACAAATCTAGAATAAATTTGACATGAACTTTTTCTATTTTTGCAATAAAAAAACCAAATGCTAAACGCAATTTGAGATTAAGTTCTAGGGATTTTGATCCGCTAGATAGTTACACAAGAACAAGATAATGATTTCTAGTTGTTTGAATTTAACTTTAAAACTAGAAATTGATGATCTTGAAGTTTGCAGTTGAAGATGGAATGTTTTCTGCGGCTGCTTTTTCTTTTATGTTCTTGAGTTGTTTTTGGATGATATATTCTTCTGAGTCTTCTGCTGCTTCTGTCTTTAAGTATTAATCAACAGAACTGAAATGAACTAGCATGACAATCGGCATGACAATCACTTGTACTAGCAAGACAATCGGTGAGACAATCATTTGTACTAGGAAGACAATCAGTATGACTATCTCCTGAACTAGCAAGACAATTGATTGAACTAGCATGACAATCTATTGTACTAGTAGAACTTTCGGTATGACTATCAATTTGAACTAGCATGACTTTCGGTATGACAATCTGATTGTCATACCAGTTCATTTGATTGCCATGCTGAATTAATATTGAATATAAATTCAAAATCAATTCTGAAAATTCCTAATATTAATTCTAAATTAATTAATCAATTAATTCAATTAATAAATAAATTAATCTTTGCAGATATAATTCATTTTCTTAATTAAATTATATGACTTAATTAATTAATAGAGAATTAATACTAATCTTGAGCAGCAACCACTCTTCTGACAATCTTCTGAAAATTATGAATCAATTCCACCACTTCAATGTTGACACTCGATGTACTGTCTAGTTCATGAGTGACTAACTTCCGTGACGTTTCTTCATGTCTTGACTTTGATACTTAATTTTCTACAGATTAAATCCCTGTAATTATCTGATACCCTGACGAGATCTCTGTCACTTGATTAAATCCACAATCTTGATTTATATCACTGAGGCCTGATCAATTTCTTGAACTTCTTCCAGTGAAGTAATTCCTCAAGTCTGTAGATGAACCTTGTTTCTGAATCCTTTGACAGATGTTACTTTGAGAGATCTCTTTGGCGGTAGATCCACTATTTACTTGTTACATTCTTATTTGAGTTGAGTTTAATCCTCGAATATATAAATAGGTTATGACATATGCCTTACACGGACTTTGCCACATGTCACTGCGACCATAGTGTTATTGCAAGTTAATTAACTAGTTGGATCAAGTTCACCCGAATGCATCTATATTAAACCTATTCCAGGAAAGTGATCAGTTACCATGTTAAAAAAAATAAAAAACAAACAAACTTACATAACTTGACCATAAAATTCAAAACTCTGTGGACTGCCTGGACCAACTATTAACTTGACACACATATGCTACTATTATGATTAATGTACTCAATTCGTCGCAAAAGAAAAAGTAACAAACAAATATTTAATTTAAATAATCTTTGTTGGCTAAATATATCCACATTCACATGAATATGCCATTAAATAACTATTTTATTTATTTTAATATCCAATAAACTTTCATAACTTTAATTAAATATATTATCAAATAATTATAAAATATGTCACGCGTTACATAACTCCGTTAATGCTATAAATCACAGTCAAATCTCGTATATGTAAGAACTAAACAAAGAAATTTTTTTTATTTTCAAATAAAATATATATAATATTAATATCAGTTGAACAAAGCAGGAGCACAAAACCATTGATTTCCACATGCATCGAAAAACTATAAAACATGAATCTCACATGTAATCCCCGTACAAGACCACCATATATATACCATTAAAATATTTATATAAATGTGCTAGTGATGCACAATAAACCTATATTATATATCTCCTAGTCATACACACATGGTTGATATGCAATAAGAAAAATAAAATAATTGATTATACTCTTATATCACAGAGAGAAATTTATACAGCCTATAAAGTAACAATTTATGTATGATCGAGTACAACTATACGAACACTACTAACCTGATCTTGTGGACACAAAAGCTATCGAGCGCCTCTGTTTCTCTCCCCTCTTTCTCTGGCCGCCGACTTGAAACACTAGGATTTTAATTATAATATATATGTCTAAGAGACGCACCTAATTATATATATATACTAGCTTATAACCCGTGCAACGCCCGACTACCTAGTCAAGTGTTAAATGGTTTATTTTTTTATATATTTAATTTTTTTTAATTCAATTTATTTATCTTTCAACTATAATGGCCTATTGTGTTATTTCTGATTGAAAATTAATTTTTTTTATTCTATTTTAAGAGATTAAAAAAGTTAATAACAAAAATTTTATTTTCTTAAAAGCTTTAGTTTGTTCCTGCTAAAAACTCCATTTAACAATTTTTATAGTTGTTATTATAGACTTATAAAGGACATGTATATTCTCAACAGTTGAGTTTACTAAATTTGAAAAACAAAATTCATTTTCCCTTTAATTCGTATAGATGTACAATTCGTTTATATATCCCCACTTAATAAGTGTACTCCTTTTTTTCTTTATAAACAGCAATGTAGACATGTCTCCTACAAAGTTAATATAAAAAATATAGTAAAGACTGAAGTGGTTGATTATAATAACTTATTTGAATTATTATATATTAATTAATAACATGCGAAATATATGGAGGGTTTATGCTAAGACTTATTAGCAGAGTTTTGGCTATGACGGGAGTGTGCAACTGTTGGTAGTTATGTAGGATATGTAATTTTACCTTTAATTTTTTTGGAAAGTGTTAATAATGTTTTTTGGAAAGTGTTAACCAACCAACCAAATTTTCCTATGTTTTGCTTATAATAGTATAGTATACAAGTAACTTATTTGAATTATTATATATTAATTAATAACATTAATTAATAACATGCAAAATATATGGAGGGTTTGTGCTAAGACTTAGTAGTAGAGTTTTGGCAATGATGGGAGTGTGCAAGTGTTGGTAGTTATGTAGGATATGTAATTTTACCTTTAAATTTTTTGGAAAATGTTAATAATTTTTTTTGGAAGGTGTTAACCAACCAACCAAATTATCCTATGTTTTACTTATAATAGTATAGTATAGATCTCTCATAAAAACTCCTTTTTCTAATCTAGTTACTAACTCAAAATAATTCTTTTATATTTATAATTTTACCTAAATCAAAATCTTCACTTATTATTATTATTATTATTATTATTATTATTATTATTATTATGATTATTATTTAAGATATTTAAAATCACGTATATTACAGCATCCTAAATGGAGGAGCCCCGTGTTGTCATAGCATCTCCCCATGAGACATAGTATCCTAAAATGCTAGAGTATTAAATTGGATACCAAACCGTTTTTAAAAAGTCAGCAACTTTTGGATAGTAATAATATAATTAAAAAATATGAATCATATGTATTCACATTTAAAGAATCAATTAAAAATAGTCATTACCGTCATATCATTTGAAAAAAAAGTTATATCGAATTTACGACCCCTGTTGTTACTCTATTTATTATATTCATTCCCTTTCGTATCTGTAATAACTCGAATTTTTGAGACCTTGTAAAATGTTTAATGAATAGTAACCCTGACGGACGGGAAAAACTTTTGAGCCCACACTATGTAGTGCATGAGAAAATGAGTTTCGGAGTTGATATTATGATTATACGTACCAAATGAGTGTATGTAAACGCTATTAGTTTTCGAAGAAAACGAACTTTGAAAAACGACCATATTTACGAATCATCGAGGATTACGGGAATCATAATATAATTACAAAACCCTACGGATTTATACCCAAGTAAGAAAATTCAAAACATAAGGAATAATTACGAAAGGAATTACGTCGCGAACCATTTACGAGGAAGTATTACGAAAACGTTTAAGCGACCGAGCGAACGCGTAAACGATTAAATAAACATAACGCACTAACTAACCATGGTAAGAAAGTAACCATGGTTACTTTAACAAATAGTGAGCTAGAGATAGGATGATCAACCAAGGCTAATGGAATAGTAAGCTAGGGAAGCTAAGTAAGTGGCTTAGCTTGTAATCTACCACAAGCTAGTTAGATTTGTCCATGGATTTGGCAACAAGAATAAACCTAGGTTCCTAAACTAGGAGAATATCAAATCAATATAAGATATCACCAACATCATTTCCTAGAAGCAACCAAGGAGCAAGCATAAAAACACTCCCTCTCTCCCAAAGAAGCTTCATTCGGCTTCTTCAAAACCAAGGAAATCAAATTCAAATCTTCAAGTTCTAGCCATGGATAAATCCTCCCATTAATTCTTAAGCTTCCTAACAACCAAACTAAGGTAAGATAAATCTTTGATCTCTTTTTATTAAGGTTTGATGGGTAAAACAAAATCAAGAAAGTTGCTAATGAATAGTATGAATAGTAACTCTTCTTTGGTTTCTTGATTTGAATGGTGGTTTTAGGTTCCAAAAGCCATACCAAGCACTCCCAAGACTTCACCATCATCAAGAACACATCTCAAGCTTTCAAGAAAGGTAAAAATCTTTGACCCAACTTTATTTAAGATTCAATTTCAAGATCCTTTTAGTATGTAGTTGTAAACCTAGTTTTAGTTGTGATATTGTTGAGATCTTGATGTTTAGTTAAGTAGATTTAAGGTTGATTGTTGTTGCCTCAAGAACATAATATTCTTGAGAGGATTTAGTGTGTTGATGATGATATGATGATTGTTGGTGGTAGTATAAAGATTTAAGGCATAAACGAAACTCCGATCGTAAACGTAATCTCGCTAAAACGAACAAAACATAATTTTAAGTTTCTGCAGAAAGTCCCGAAGATGTAAACTGTATTTTTTTAAAAATTTACCCTTGTTTATGATATAAAATGTCATAAGTATCGTTTAGGCGCTTGAATCACTTGATTCCGATTTACGGATCAAAGGTTATGGCCGTTTTACTAAAAGTGATTTACAAGACAAAAACTGCTACGAATTACGAACTTTGAAAATATAAAGGATCAACTTAAGAAGGTTCATAAATCATGAAATTTTTACAGATAGTAGAAAATTGAGTTTCCTAACTTCCATAAAAATTTCAAGTAAGAATAATGATTTTTCAATTTTATAAAAATATTGGAGCCGAGACCGCGCGATTAGAAACCGTAGAATCCATGAGCGGAGCCGACGACAAAAATGAAAATGAACTTAAGATACTTTGAAAAAGGAAGCGACCATGATGTGAATAAGGAATAAAAGGAATAATAAGGTTAATGTAAGTTGAGAGGGTGCATAATAATTAGCGCATGAGTGCGGGTAGCGGTAAATTAGAACGGGACCTAATGAAATGAATTGTGTTCATTATTATAGATTTCCGAGCGGAACCTAGAGCATCCTCCACCTCGATATACCCAGACAAGTTTACGAACCCAACTCCATTTTCTGTTTTGTTGTGAAAGGATTGTTTTATTATCATTGCATAAATACCATGCTTGCCATGATACATAGTAATTGAACTTTTCGCATAATGTAGCGATGTTGAACGAGAAGTATATATCGTAAAATATTTAATTCCGCTTTAAGCGTGACGTATGATTATAAGACTGAGAGTCGGTCAGGATTTTAAAATTAAAATCCGGGAATCATTCCGATGATATTAAGGGACGATTACAAGTCCATAATAGTACGTTTTAAAGGGACTCAACATCCACTTACGAAATATTAAAATACCTCGAACTTTTGTTAAAACGATTTCCCAATGATCATATTCCTTCAACTATATTTTATTGTTCGATTAATAAATATTTTATACCTATTCCTTTATTATGGGAGAAGTATACTCCTACGATTATTTATTTCAAACCCGATTAAATATTAAAGATTATTAATTACGTAGACATAAACTAGTTGAGGAATATTATTTTAAATATTCTTTTAAAGAGTAAACTCATTCGAGGTTTAATTATTTATCGATTATCATTTAATAATTATTATTCATTAAAGGGTTTATTTACGATTTAAAAATCATAGAACCTGATTTAAAATACTTTCTGATTTTTGAAAAATCATTCGAATAATTTCAGATCGTCGGAGAATATTATCTCGACTTATTTTTATATTTTGAATATAGTTTCAAAGAGAAACCCCCCTCTTATTTAATTATATGTTAACAACGGTCAACTCACATCCTTAGTACTTCCTTCGAAAACTTTCGGAAGTACATATATATATATATGAAGTAAAGTTATACCTATCAACAAGCAACTTCGATGTGGTTCGAGTTCTCGGGATATGATACGATCTCCTAAAGGATAAGGGAGGGGTAAGAACCATGTACTTCGTGTATTGGATAAACTACTGGTACCGTAGGAGACGGTACAACATATACCTAAGGACCTGTGAAGTGTGTGTATACCCGAAATGAGGACACATAGCCCGTATGCGGCAAGGGTGATAACCGAGATACGAAGGTATCGTCCTTCTACTAGTAGAAAAGGTTACTTTTATCGTAGTACGACTGATCATCATATGCGGTGTGTAATAACCCCAAAAATTTTCAACTTTTTGTAACCCTTGTGAATAGTGTTTTAGCTGAATGAGAAAACTTTTCACGCCACACTATGTAGGGGTTCTGTTATGGATATTCTGGGATTTTATTAGTACTCTATGAAGTATATAAGTGTATGTAAATATCGTCAGAATCCAATTCCGAACACTTTGGTTTTTCCCGGAAATCCACAAGATACGGAGAGAATTGAGTATAAGGTAACAAGATAAAAAGGATTTAAATTAAAGGATTATAATAGAGGATCATAAAAAGGAATATAATGTATTGAGAAAGGTTAAGGGAACCTAAGTAATAAGATCCCGGGTATGATCCTTCAAACGATAAACGAGAACGAAAGTTAAGCGAACCGTACAACAGATCAGCGGTCATTAGGCAAACGATTAGGAAGCTAATCAAAGGGTTTAATGGGAGTGATGTCATCCAACCAATAGAAAGGAGACAAGGAAGGGAGGATGACATCATAAGGGTGACATAAGCATGACATGGAAGAAGGGAGGTGTGGTTGATTAAGGACCACACAAATTCAAGGGCAAGGTGGTAATTTGCTAAATCAAAAACAAAACCAAGCCAACCAACTAGCAAATCATTTCATCAAAAATCAAAAAATCAGCCAAGGCATTGTTCTTCATATTAGCTCTCGGCTTTTTGCCTTTTTCAAAGAAAAAAATTTCCAAAATCAAGATCCAAGCATCCTTAATTGGTAAGAAAATTCCCTAACCATCTTTATGCTTAGTTATGGCTATATCATGAGTTTAAGCCATTAATTCTTTCTCTAGCTTCTCCATTTAATCAATGAAGAAGACAATGAATAGTGTTTTCAAGTTTTTAACTTGAACTTTTTCTTGTTTTTCTTGAAGATCCAAGCTTTCCTAAGGCTTCTCCAAGCTTCTTAAGGCTTCCTAGCTCAACCCACCACTTCAAGGAAGGTATACCATTTTCAAACCCTAGGTTCATATATATTATAAGGTGATTTTGATGAGTAGGATGTTATTGTAGTTGTTGTTATGATTAGAGTTTGAGATTTGGAATGGTAGTGAAATGAAATGGTAATTTTGTGGTTTTGATTTAAAGAAACTTAAGAATGATTAAAGTAAAGTTTAAGCATAAGTATGAATGGTTAAATTGAATTGGTTGGGGTTGTTATGATGTGATAAGGATGGGTGTTTGTTGTGTGTTGGATTTGAGGATGGTTTGTGTTGATTGTGGGTAGTTTAAAAAATGGGAAATCGCGTAAACATAGCCGTCGTAACGTCCGATTTTCTTTGGACTGTTTTTGTGCATAGCATTAGGACCCGAGAACCCCCTGCTAAATTGTGACCACTGCCATGTTTAGATAGCTCATGTTACGAGCTTCGTTTTGATATGTAGTTCGTTCGATTCCGATTTACGGTTTAGGAGAAACGACCGTTTCAAGTAACGGCGTTTCGCGATCGAAACTTTTTCCCTCGCCTTACTTTGAAACATAGGTTAAAGACCAAAAAGGGTTAATTAATGTGTGAAACATTTATGGTAAGTGCGTTAGGCAGTTGGTAAGTCATTCGCGAAGGAATCGCTTTAAAACTCGTAAAGGTTAAGTTATTAAAAATGGTGGAGTCGAGGGTACCCGAGTGACTTAAGCGAATCGGTGAGCGTAAAACTAGCATTAGAGTCTAAGTTAGCTAAAGCATAGATTTACAAGTGATTTTGGTTTAATTCCAACTTACTTGTTGTTTATAGGTTATCAGACTCGTCCCGAGCCTTTCTCACCCCCAAGTCGCTCAGGCAAGTATTCTATCCGTTATACTGTTGTTGTGATGAATACACTTGTATATGCATTATCTTGCGATAGATGCATGTTGGTTATTTAGCAAATTCTTGCGATATATTGTAGCATGTGATATGGTATATATGCATGCCTGTTTCATATTCTTGAAATATATATCTGTTGGTTCAGTTGATAATACCTATGCTAGAGGATAGCGGTATCTTGCATATACCCTTAGTATAGGGACCCAAAGGTGAAAATATTTTCTAAAACCGGGAGTCGAGGATCCCGAGTAATCTTGTATATATGGATATGGATATATATATATATATATATATATATATATTTATATATATATATATGGTTATAGTTTTCCAAACTATTAATCGAATAAGGTTTATTCGATAACTTTAAACTTTATTTTATTATTGAATATTATTTCGAATATTATTCGAAGGCGTATGACTTTTTATTTTATTTATTGAATATTATTTGAATATTCATTTGAGGATGTATGACTCCTTTATTTTATTTAATGAATATTATTTATAATATTCATTCGAGGTATTATGACTCAGCTTATTTTATTTATTGAATATTATTTGAATATTCATTTGAGGATGTATGACTCCTTTATTTTATTTAATGAATATTATTTATAATATTCATTCGAGGTATTATGACTCAGCTTATTTTATTTATTGAATATTATTTGAATATTCATTTGAGGATCTATGACTCCGATTATTTGCTGAAATATATTCTTTATTTTATTAAAGAATAAGGTGTAAATAATCAAACTTATTTTCGATTATTCAAATAAAGATAATACTTTCATATAAGTATATCTTTGGTTATTTAATACTCGTTTCAAGTATAAATTTTAATACTTCTACTTCAATTATTTTTTTATAAAGATTATTCTTTATGGGAATATTATTTAATTAATAATATTCAGATATTTTCTAATATTCTGGGGACTGATTTACTTCATTAAATCAGCTTTACTCCAAACACTCTTTAAAGTGTTTTCGAGTCTTCAAAGTGATTTTTAAAAGTCAGAGCGGATCCCAAAACTCATTTTTATATTTAAGATCTTCCTTTTTAAGGGGATTTAAATACTCGCTCAAAACCTGGGGAATCCGGCTCTGTGGTGTATTTTATATTCGCAACAAGGTTGCAGATTTGGTAAATGAATTGATTACTTGCCCAACGTTCGGGAAGTAAGCCCCTCTCATTGAGTCGGCATAAGCGACAGGCCGGGGTACGGTCTATTATTGTGTAAGTGGCTCAGTGGGAGTCCATCAAATGCATAAGTGGCTGAGTGGCAGTCCAGCATAGGTCTTAATTATGACCAGGGTGATGACCAGTGGGGAATTCGTCCATCTACTAGTAGAAAAGGTTACTTATTGGTATCTTTGCCTGATCAGCGAGATATCGGGTTTATGCCAAAATTCTTTTCCTTTCCAAAATTCATTGGATGTTTCGAACTCTGTTCATACTTCACATAACAGAGGTTCCAGGAAATGTTTTCGGGATATATATATATATATGTGGATATATATATATATCGGGACTAAATAAAGTATCTCATAACTTTTTCATTCAATAATATTTCAAAGATTGAATCTATTCAAGTCTTAACTTGTGGTCTCATCTATGGGATGTTTTTCTTAAAACTTATAATACTTTGAACGGTGGCAGTTCAAGTAACTTTATATGATATAAGTGTGATGTAGTATTGGTAACTTCATTCCTTGTTTTTACTTATATCTAGCGAGTAATTATCTTGCATATGATAGAGATGCTAGTAAGTATCCATGTAGATACTTATATTATTGTTACCACTATATATATTATCTTGCGAGCTGTAAGGCTCACTCTTGCTTTATTTCTTCATCACACAACAACAGTTAGGAGAGATGGCCAGACTCCAGCAGACCCAGTGCAAGCGCGTGGGAAGCGTCCCGCGTCTTCCCGCTGATATTGTAGCTGCTATAGCTGCAGAGGTAGATCCATTGTAGTTTAGACCATCTACTTTTGAGAATCCAATTATGTATAATTATAACTTGTGGCAGATAATGGCAATTAACTGTAAATTATCAAGTAATCATTTTGGGTTGTAATAATTTTAAATTGTGGATTCAAAGACTTGTACTTTTTTTCAATTTCATCTCTGAGACTATAACGAGTTGTGGTGTGTGTTAGTGTGGGGTCACAGCATGAGGGTATTTATTATTAATTAAGTAAAGTGATATTGTGGAAAGAAAGACCGTGACAACCCGGATTCCCGACCCCGGATCTGGGGGTGTTACAGAAATGGTATCAGAGCTAAGCGTTATAAACCTCAGAGATGATGCGACGATAAAATAATAAACTCACAAAGATAATAAGAACTCTTGCCAAGTTCATGGTCGGACTACTTAAAGTAGTACTGACAGCTAAAACCCTTACGGGAACCCTTATAAGTATCATGATAGTAATTTAGCTCGTTTAATGTGTAGGCGCCTGAGATGGAGGACCCTGAGATGTACGAGCGTGAGCATGATGAGGCATTGCTGGATGTTGAGGATCAGGAGGAGCCTGAGATGGAGGAGGATGAGGAGGACCCCCCAGAGGAGCCTGAGACGGAGGTCATTGCTGTTTCAGATGAGGAGGACCCCTCAGAGGAGTCAGAGACAGAGGTTATTGCTATTCCAGATGAGGAGGACCCGGATGAGGTCCCAGTAGCTGAGGAGCGTGTTGGATCTATGGTAGTGTATGCTGGTATCCCTTTACCCACATTTCCGGTGGTCAGAGCCCCTACCCCTCCACCACTATCTTGGATTCCTGATGATGACAGCTCAGAGACCCATACTTCCGAGCCTAGGCAGACCGAGGAGGCACCCTCAGCGGCTCCGGATTCACCACCTCTTGACCCTGCCCAGAGGCAGTCTTCGTTAGCTCATGGATATGTTCAGGATGTTTTGAGGACCCGAGTGGCTGTTGCCGAGGCCCGACTGGATGAGGCCAGGAGGGAGTTGGATGCAGAGAGGGCGGGTAGGCGTACCCGAGCTTATGAGACCAGGGCTTCTATACCCCGATCCTTGAGGAGGGAGCTTACGGGGATAGAGCTCACGTCCCGAGAGAGACTCAGATCTCTCCAGGGGGACAGGCATGGTAGGATCTCCAGGCGGCAGGCCGACTATATCTTCCGTCGTGCGATGGAAAGGGTTTGGGAGCTGACCCGTTCCGGTGTGTGATTCAGGATTGATGATGGAATAGTCTAGTTGTCTAGTTAGCCGAGGCCTTAGTAAGAGCCAATTTTCCGGGATAGTTGACTTGTATATAGCATCCCTTTTTCTGACTAGACAGATAGACTCTTGTGTATCACTTTTGGGGCAGATGACTGTAGCACTGTTGTACTTTTGACCAGATCAAACTATGTATTCTCGCATTATGTATATATTTGTTTCCTTTCGGTTCAGTTCCATAGTGACGGGATCACTGTTTTATTATTATTATTACTGCACTTCGTATTAGAACTTTCTTAAAATAATAGAATTGCGATATACGTTCTCCCCATTATAAGAGCTGTGCAAGGCACAATGTTGTATATGATTGTGACCTAGCGTTGAATTTTCTCAATAATTGTTTTTATTATTATCAGAATCATGCCGCCAAGAAAGATTGGAACTAGGGCGAACCCTGGGTCTGAGGACCAGGGAAGCCATAATCAGGACAATAGAAACCAAGAACACAGTGAAGAGGAAGATGAGGATTATGTGGAACAGGATGACTCCCTGTATGAAGAGGAAGAGGAAACATATGATGTTGAGGGATTTGAGATAGAGGCTGAAGAAGGAGAAACCGAGGTTGAGCAACCAGTACCAAACCCAGGCATGGATCCCATGGGCCAGTTTATGCAACTCCTAAGACAGAATTTGGAACGTCAACCCAACCCACCCCCTCAAGGAAGTAACAATGTTGTGGCAAACTCTTTCAGGGCTTTTAAGTCCCTTAAGCCCCCTGAGTTCCACGGATCAGCCGACCCAGTTGAGGCAAGGGCATGGTTAAAGGAAATGGAGAAATCTTTTGAGATTTTGAGTATCGATGAGGCACAGAAAACTGTATTTGCTACCTACCTTCTGAAAGGAGAAGCTAACTACTGGTGGGAGGCCAAGAAAAACATGGAGACAGATGCTATAATAACCTGGGAGAGGTTTAGTCAGTTGTTTCTGGGAAAGTATTTCCCGAGGTTTATGGAAAACCAGATGGAGCTCAAGTTCTTAGAGCTAAAGCAGAATAACTTGTCTGTAGCAGAGTACGAAGCGAAATTTACTGAGTTATCAAGGTTTGTGCCAGAGTTTGTGAGCACCGAGGAAAAGAAAGCTAGGAGGTTTCAGCAGGGACTGAAACCATGGATTCAGAATAGGGTGGCAATCCTTGAGCTTACGGACTATGCCACTCTGGTGCAAAAAGCAACGATTGTAGAAGTCGGAAGTGAACAGATGCAGAAGGAAAGAGAGAAGAAAGGAATAAAGAGGAAAAGTATGAGCATGGGTGGAGGTTCCGCAGGAAGGAGCTTCCCAACTAGGTTTAATCGAGGAGCAGTGTCCCTGCCAGGAAGGAACACTGGGTTTAAACGACCAATGAGTGTGAGTGTGAGCCAGGGCGGCCAGAAGTCAAGAATGTCCTATTCCAACCAGTCTCGACCCCCATTGCCAGCCTGTAACAGATGTGGAAGGAACCACACTGGGGAGTGTAAGGAAAGGCCAGTAACCTGTTTTAAGTGCGGTCGGGAAGGCCACTATTCAACTAAGTGCCCATCATCAACCCCTGCCGTTGTTCCAACCACCAATTGTCATCAGTGTGGACGCCAGGGTCATTGGAAGAAGGATTGCCCAATTAACAAACCAGCAGCTTCGGGAGCAAGCAGGGCTGCTTCTAATAAGCCACCTACTGCGAGGACTTTCAACATGACAGTCCAGGATGCTATGAAAGATTCAGATGTGATAGCAGGTACCCTTTCTCTAAATTCAGTCAGTGCAATTGTTTTATTTGATTCGGGAGCAACTAAATCTTTTATATCAAAGGACTTTGCGCGTAAGTTAAGACTTAAGGCTAAACCTTTGATAGAACCCTTACAAGTAGAAATAGCCAATCATGAAATTATTCCTGTTAACCAGATTCACCCCGCCTGCGAGATAGGCATAGGGGAGCAATCTTTCAGTGTTGATCTGATTCCTTTTAAATTAGGGGAGTTTGATGTGATTTTGGGAATGGACTGGCTATCTAGCAACGATGCTCAGATAGACTGTAAAGGGAAGAAAGTTAAGTTAAATATCCCCGGGAAGAAAGAAGTTATATTTAGAGGAAAGAGGCAGACGCAGAAATTTTTGACCATGGCTCAGGCCAAAAGGATGCTACGAAAAGGAAGTGAGGCTTACCTAGCCTATGTGGTGGACACACAGAAGGAGGTGCCCAACTTACAAGATATTCCAGTAGTCAACGAATTTGAAGATGTATTCCCCCAAGACCTTCCGGGATTACCACCCGATAGAGTGATTGAATTTGCTATTGAGTTGGCCCCAGGGACGGCGCCAGTTTCAAAAGCACCTTACCGGTTAGCCCCGTTAGAAATGAAGGAATTAGCTATCCAATTGCAGGAACTCTTGGATAAGGGTATGATAAGACCCAGCGTGTCCCCGTGGGGAGCACCAGTTTTATTTGTTAAGAAGAAAGATGGGAGCATGAGGTTGTGCATAGACTATCGAGAATTGAACAAGCTAACCATAAAGAACAGGTACCCATTACCTAGAATAGACGATCTGTTCGACCAGCTAAAGGATGCTGTTTATTTTTCCAAGATTGACCTGAGAACTGGATATCACCAACTAAAGATTAAGCCCGAAGATATTTCCAAGACAGCGTTCCGTACCAGGTATGGGCATTATGAGTTCTTGGTAATGTCCTTTGGATTAACCAACGCCCCAGCGGCCTTCATGGATTTAATGAATAGAGTATTTAAGAAGTACTTGGACAAGTGTGTGATAGTTTTTATCGATGATATTTTGATCTACTCAAGGACTGAGGCAGAACATGCAGAGCATTTGAGGATAGCTCTAGGAATACTCAGAGAGGAGCAGTTATATGCCAAATTCTCGAAGTGTGAATTCTGGCGGAATGAAGTACAGTTTTTAGGACATGTGATCAATAAAGAAGGAGTATTGGTCGACCCCTCCAAGATAGAGGCAGTCTCAAATTGGGAAAGGCCAACCACACCCACAGAGGTGAGGAGTTTCATAGGATTGGCCGGCTACTATCGTAGATTTGTGCAGGACTTTGCGAAGATCGCAGCCCCTTTGACACGACTTACTCGTAAGACAGAGAAGTTTGAATGGACGGAGAAATGCGAGAACAGTTTTCAGGAATTAAAGAAAAGGTTGATAACGGCTCCGGTATTGGCATTGCCGGATGGAAAAGGAGATTTTGTGATATATAGTGACGCGTCGCACAAAGGATTAGGATGTGTGCTTATGCAGCACGGTAAAGTTATCGCGTATGCATCGAGACAACTGAAGGAATACGAGGTTAGATATCCTACTCATGACCTTGAGCTCGCGGCAATAGTATTTGCTTTAAAAATTTGGAGGCACTACTTGTATGGAGAGAAGTGCGAGATTTTCACAGACCATAAGAGCCTCAAGTACATATTTACGCAGAAAGAGCTCAACATGCGCCAGAGGAGATGGTTAGAACTAATCAAGGACTACGATTGTGAGATTCTCTATCATCCAGGGAAAGCCAATGTGGTGGCTGATGCCCTTAGTAGAAAGGAAAGACTCAGAATGATAACGACTTCGGAAGAATTGATAAAGGATTTTGAGAAAATGGAAATAGAGGTAAAGGTAACCGGAACCGGAACTGAAAAGCTTTTTGAGATCTCAATGCAGCCAGAATTATTGGAAAAGATCAGATTGTGCCAGGAGAAAACAATGAATGAAGACAGAGAGTCAATGACTGGAGAAGAGATCCATACTGAGAAAGATGATAAAGGGATAATGAGGTACTCCTACCGAATTTGGGTTCCGAATGTTCAAGAACTTAAAGATGAGATTTTGGATGAAAGCCATAGTTCAAGGTATTCCATTCACCCGGGAAGTACCAAGATGTATAGGGATTTGAAGGAATATTACTGGTGGCCCAACATGAAGAGGGACGTAGCAGAATGGGTGAACAAGTGTTTAACTTGCCAAAGAGTAAAGGCAGAGCACCAGAGACCCAGTGGACTTTTGCGACCCCTGGAGATTCCCGAATGGAAATGGGAACAGATAGCGATGGATTTTGTTGTAGGCTTACCAAGGACGAAAGCCAATCACGACGCCATTTGGGTAATTATAGACCGACTGACAAAGTCAGCTCATTTCATTCCTATCAACGAGAGATACACAGTCAATAGACTGGTGGACATTTACCTTAAGGAAATAGTGACGCGACATGGAGTCCCAGCGTCCATTGTCTCAGACCGAGACCCAAGGTTCAACTCCAGATTTTGGAGGAGCTTTCAGGAATGTGCGGGGACCAAGTTAAATATGAGTACCGCGTACCATCCCCAGACGGATGGACAGAGTGAAAGGACCATCCAGACACTAGAGGATATGTTGAGAGTCTGTGCAATAGACCTTAAAGGAAGTTGGGATGATCACCTGCCGTTGATCGAGTTTTCTTATAACAATAGCTTTCATGCTAGCATCGGGATGCCGCCTTATGAGGCCTTGTACGGAAGAAGGTGTCGATCTCCCTTATACTGGGATGAAGTAGGAGAGCGGAAGATGCTCGGACCCGAAGTGGTCCAAAGGACCAAAGATATAGTGGATCTTATCAGAGGGCGACTTGTAGCAGCCCAAGACAGACAGAAGAAATATGCAGACCTAGCCCGAAAGGACAAAGAATATGAAGTAGGGGACTTAGTACTGTTGAAAGTATCCCCTTGGAAGGGATTAATGAGGTTCGGAAAGAAAGGAAAACTAAGCCCAAGATAGATTGGACCTTTTGAGATATTAAGACGGATTGGAAAGTTAGCTTACGAGCTAGCCCTACCCCCTAATTTGCAACAAGTTCATAATGTGTTCCATGTGTCAATGCTAAGGAGGCATCATCGGGATGCCAGGCACATAGTGGAGTACGAGCAGGTGGATATGCAGCCAGATCTAACTTACGTGGAGAAGCCAATAAGGATTATGGATAAGAAGGAGCAGGTGCTTCGGAACAAGGTGATCAAGCTAGTCAGAGTACTATGGCAGAATCATAATGTGGAAGAATCGACTTGGGAACTAGAGAGCGCAATGCTAGAAAAGTACCCCCATTTGTTTTCTGTTTGATTCCGGGACGGAATCCTTTTAAGGAGGGGAGACTGTAATAACCCCAAAATTTTTCAACTTTTTGTAACCCTTGTGAATAGTGTTTTAGCTGAATGAGAAAACTTTTCACGCCACACTATGTAGGGGTTCTGTTATGGATATTCTGGGATTTTATTAGTACTCTATGAAGTATATAAGTGTATGTAAATATCGTCAGAATCCAATTCCGAACACTTTGGTTTTTCCCGGAAATCCACAAGATACGGAGAGAATTGAGTATAAGGTAACAGGATAAAAAGGATTTAAATTAAAGGATTATAATAGAGGATCATAAAAAGGAATATAATGTATTGAGAAAGGTTAAGGGAACCTAAGTAATAAGATCCCGGGTATGATCCTTCAAACGATAAACGAGAACGAAAGTTAAGCGAACCGTACAACAGATCAGCGGTCATTAGGCAAACGATTAGGAAGCTAATCAAAGGGTTTAATGGGAGTGATGTCATCCAACCAATAGAAAGGAGACAAGGAAGGGAGGATGACATCATAAGGGTGACATAAGCATGACATGGAAGAAGGGAGGTGTGGTTGATTAAGGACCACACAAATTCAAGGGCAAGGTGGTAATTTGCTAAATCAAAAACAAAACCAAGCCAACCAACTAGCAAATCATTTCATCAAAAATCAAAAAATCAGCCAAGGCATTGTTCTTCATATTAGCTCTCGGCTTTTTGCCTTTTTCAAAGAAAAAAATTTCCAAAATCAAGATCCAAGCATCCTTAATTGGTAAGAAAATTCCTTAACCATCTTTATGCTTAGTTATGGCTATATCATGAGTTTAAGCCATTAATTCTTTCTCTAGCTTCTCCATTTAATCAATGAAGAAGACAATGAATAGTGTTTTCAAGTTTTTAACTTGAACTTTTTCTTATTTTTCTTGAAGATCCAAGCTTTCCTAAGGCTTCTCCAAGCTTCTTAAGGCTTCCTAGCTCAACCCACCACTTCAAGGAAGGTATACCATTTTCAAACCCTAGGTTCATATATATTATAAGGTGATTTTGATGAGTAGGATGTTATTGTAGTTGTTGTTATGATTAGAGTTTGAGATTTGGAATGGTAGTGAAATGAAATGGTAATTTTGTGGTTTTGATTTAAAGAAACTTAAGAATGATTAAAGTAAAGTTTAAGCATAAGTATGAATGGTTAAATTGAATTTGTTGGGGTTGTTATGATGTGATAAGGATGGGTGTTTGTTGTGTGTTGGATTTGAGGATGGTTTGTGTTGATTGTGGGTAGTTTAAAAAATGGGAAATCGCGTAAACATAGCCGTCGTAACGTCCGATTTTCTTTGGACTGTTTTTGTGCATAGCATTAGGACCCGAGAACCCCCTGCTAAATTGTGACCACTGCCATGTTTAGATAGCTCATGTTACGAGCTTCGTTTTGATATGTAGTTCGTTCGATTCCGATTTACGGTTTAGGAGAAACGACCGTTTCAAGTAACGGCGTTTCGCGATCGAAACTTTTTCCCTCGCCTTACTTTGAAACATAGGTTAAAGACCAAAAAGGGTTAATTAATGTGTGAAACATTTATGGTAAGTGCGTTAGGCAGTTGGTAAGTCATTCGCGAAGGAATCGCTTTAAAACTCGTAAAGGTTAAGTTATTAAAAATGGTGGAGTCGAGGGTACCCGAGTGACTTAAGCGAATCGGTGAGCGTAAAACTAGCATTAGAGTCTAAGTTAGCTAAAGCATAGATTTACAAGTGATTTTGGTTTAATTCCAACTTACTTGTTGTTTATAGGTTATCAGACTCGTCCCGAGCCTTTCTCACCCCCAAGTCGCTCAGGCAAGTATTCTATCCGTTATACTGTTGTTGTGATGAATACACTTGTATATGCATTATCTTGCGATAGATGCATGTTGGTTATTTAGCAAATTCTTGCGATATATTGTAGCATGTGATATGGTATATATGCATGCCTGTTTCATATTCTTGAAATATATATCTGTTGGTTCAGTTGATAATACCTATGCTAGAGGATAGCGGTATCTTGCATATACCCTTAGTATAGGGACCCAAAGGTGAAAATATTTTCTAAAACCGGGAGTCGAGGATCCCAAGTAATCTTGTATATATGGATATGGATATATATATATATATATATTTATATATATATATGGTTATAGTTTTCCAAACTATTAATCGAATAAGGTTTATTCGATAACTTTAAACTTTATTTTATTATTGAATATTATTTCGAATATTATTCGAAGGCGTATGACTTTTTATTTTATTTATTGAATATTATTTGAATATTCATTTGAGGATGTATGACTCCTTTATTTTATTTAATGAATATTATTTATAATATTCATTCGAGGTATTATGACTCAGCTTATTTTATTTATTGAATATTATTTGAATATTCATTTGAGGATCTATGACTCCGATTATTTGCTGAAATATATTCTTTATTTTATTAAAGAATAAGGTGTAAATAATCAAACTTATTTTCGATTATTCAAATAAAGATAATACTTTCATATAAGTATATCTTTGGTTATTTAATACTCGTTTCAAGTATAAATTTTAATACTTCTACTTCAATTATTTTTTATAAAGATTATTCTTTATGGGAATATTATTTAATTAATAATATTCAGATATTTTCTAATATTCTGGGGACTGATTTACTTCATTAAATCAGCTTTACTCCAAACACTCTTTAAAGTGTTTTCGAGTCTTCAAAGTGATTTTTAAAAGTCAGAGCGGATCCCAAAACTCATTTTTATATTTAAGATCTTCCTTTTTAAGGGGATTTAAATACTCGCTCAAAACCTGGGGAATCCGGCTCTGTGGTGTATTTTATATTCGCAACAAGGTTGCAGATTGGTAAATGAATTGATTACTTGCCCAACGTTCGGGAAGTAAGCCCCTCTCATTGAGTCGGCATAAGCGACAGGCCGGGGTACGGTCTATTATTGTGTAAGTGGCTCAGTGGGAGTCCATCAAATGCATAAGTGGCTGAGTGGCAGTCCAGCATAGGTCTTAATTATGACCAGGGTGATGACCAGTGGGGAATTCGTCCATCTACTAGTAGAAAAGGTTACTTATTGGTATCTTTGCCTGATCAGCGAGATATCGGGTTTATGCCAAAATTCTTTTCCTTTCCAAAATTCATTGGATGTTTCGAACTCTGTTCATACTTCACATAACAGAGGTTCCAGGAAAATGTTTTCGGGATATATATATATATATATGTGGATATATATATATCGGGACTAAATAAAGTATCTCATAACTTTTTCATTCAATAATATTTCAAAGATTGAATCTATTCAAGTCTTAACTTGTGGTCTCATCTATGGGATGTTTTTCTTAAAACTTATAATACTTTGAACGGTGGCAGTTCAAGTAACTTTATATGATATAAGTGTGATGTAGTATTGGTAACTTCATTCCTTGTTTTTACTTATATCTAGCGAGTAATTATCTTGCATATGATAGAGATGCTAGTAAGTATCCATGTAGATACTTATATTATTGTTACCACTATATATATTATCTTGCGAGCTGTAAGGCTCACTCTTGCTTTATTTCTTCATCACACAACAACAGTTAGGAGAGATGGCCAGACTCCAGCAGACCCAGCGCAAGCGCGTGGGAAGCGTCCCGGGTCTTCCCGCTGATATTGTAGCTGCTATAGCTGCAGAGGTAGATCCATTGTAGTTTAGACCATCTACTTTTGAGAATCCAATTATGTATAATTATAACTTGTGGCAGATAATGGCAATTAACTGTAAATTATCAAGTAATCATTTTGGGTTGTAATAATTTTAAATTGTGGATTCAAAGACTTGTACTTATTTCAATTTCATCTCTGAGACTATAACGAGTTGTGGTGTGTGTTAGTGTGGGGTCACATCATGAGGGTATTTATTATTAATTAAGTAAAGTGATATTGTGGAAAGAAAGACCGTGACAACCCGGATTCCCGACCCCGGATCTGGGGTGTTACACTCTGGGTCAATGCTCATGGGCCTAGGCTCGTCTTCCGGGAAGTTGCATTCTATTATGAAATCGTCCAACGCCTACCCTTTGATTGTTGTTCTTGGGATGAAACTCAAGTTGAATTGGCTTAGCTCAACTGCCCAATTTACCAACCTTCCTGAGACATTTGGCTTGTGTTTTATCTTCTTCAAGGGTTGGTTAGTTACAACCCGGATCTCCCTTACCTGGAAGTAGTGTCTAAACTTCCTGGATGTTGTGACCAAGGCAAAGGCAAACATTTCTAGCATTGAGTATCAGGTCTCCGCGTCTTTTAGTACTTGGCTCATATAGTAAATTGGTTGCTTTTTGCCATTCTCTTCCCGATCAGGGCTGCTCCAACTGCCAGGGCCCTGCTGATAGGTAAAGGGATAGGGGCTCCCCGGGTTAGGCTTTGGTTAACACATGAGGTTGAGAAAGATACCTTTTAATTTCTTCAAATGCTCTTTGGCATTCTGGGCTCCAATTAAATTCTCTCTTGTTGGTTGCCCCTTTCAATAGATTAAAGAAGGGTAGACATCCCTCAGCTAGCTTTGAGATGAATCTTCTAAGTGCTGTCAGTGACCCTGCTAGGTTCTGCACATCCTTCTGTGTTCTGGGGGGCTTCATCTCCTGGATTTCTTTTATCTTTTTGGGTTGGCTTCAACTCCCCGGTTGATCATGAATCCAAGTTATTTTCCTGCCCCTATTCCGAATGTGCACTATTCTGGATTGAGCCGGAGTGAGTATTTTCTCAAGTTGTCAAAGCATTCTCTTAGGTCTCCTATGTGACCGGGGACGCTTGTGGACTTTGCAATCATGTCATCACATAGGATTCCAGGTTCCTTCTAATCCGGTCTTTGAAGATTTTATTCATTGCTCTTTGGTAGGTCGTTCCCCATTAGTCAATCCGAAAGGCAATATTACATAGGCATAGACCGCCCTGTGGGTGATGAAGGTTGTCTTCAAGATATCTTTCGGATTCATTTTAATCTGTTGTACCCCGAGTAGGCGTCCATAAAGCTCTGAATTACGTGCCCGGCTGTGGCGTCGATCATTGATCAATATTTGGCAAGAGAGAAGGATCTTTGGGGCATGCACTATTCAAGTCGGGTGTAGTCGACATACATTCTCCATTTTATGTTTGCTTTTTTTCACCATAACAAAAATTTGCTAACCATTCCGGGTACTTGACCTCACATAGGATCTTGCTTTCAGTAGTTTCTCAACCTCTTCATCTATTGCTTTCTGCCTCTCTGGCATAAAATTTCTTCTCTTCTACTTAACTGGTTTCCCTCTCGGGGTTGACGTCCAGCTATACATTGTAATGGATTCATCCAACCCGGGAATGTCTCTGGGGCTCCAAGCAAATATATCAGAGTACCCTCAGAGTAATGAATACCAGGTCTTCTCTGAAGGTAGCCTCGAGTCCGGATCATATCTTACCTTCTTAAAAAGGTTCGCTTGTATTGATCAGAATTGTTTCCATTTCTACATCAGCCTCAATCTTGGCATGATCCATGCTTGATACCAACTGCTGATCCGGGCATCTATATTCCTCTTTATATAGACCTGACCCTGGGGTTATCATTTCTTTTGGTTGTTTTCCCCCCTACTTCACATATTTCAGGGTTGGTTGTTTGCACAGTAGGATTTGCCTTGGCCGAGGGCTGGGCTCAATTCAATCTCTGATTGACTTGGGTTGTTTTTTTCTCTTTGAGGTTGGCTTGGTTGCTTTTGAATCCGGGATGTATTCTATAGATCTGGACTTCTTTTCTCGCATCATCCCTTGAGGGGGGCGATGTTTCTTAATACTCTGCTGTTTGCGAAGACTATACGCCTTCCTCTTGTTGTCTTGGTGAGTTTCAGCCATGACAGGGCCTGGCTAGCATCTTCAGCGACCTCATAGTCTCCCTTGACTTCTCTTGTTTCCCGTAGGAGTTAGGAATTTGATTTTCAAGTGTGATATGGAGGTGATTGCTTGTATCCTGTCAGAGCTGAGCGGCCAATTATTCCGTTGTAGGATGATGGAGTGTGATCAGGTAGAATTTTATGACATAGGGTTACTTAGTTTGGGGCCGATCCAAATATCACCAGCAAGTATAAAGGTTCCCTGGATCGGGACCAAGTTATTCCCAAACCCAGAGAGAGGGTCCTCTCGGCATTCATTGGAGCGCACGCTCCCTAGATTCATTCGGTCCACAATATCTTGAAAGTATGTTTATTGAAGAGCCATTGTCTATCAGCATTCTCCTTACCTCGTTATCAAAGATGTCAAGTGTCACCACCAAAGCTTCATTATGGTTTGGGTTGACCCCTTCATAATCCTTGCTGCTGAATGAGATTACCATCTCCGGGTAGGATTGGATTGAGAACACCTCATCTCTTGAGCCCGGGCTCCTATAGGGGGAATGGGACCAACCTAGTAACACATTCACTACATTATTTCCTCTCCTTTTCCTGTCATCCTTCTTGTTTGTATCCCGGGAGATGTACTGATTCAGGTTACCCTTCTTGACTTGGTCTTCAATGAAATATTTGAGAGAGAGACAATTTTCAGTTTGTGCCCATGGGTTTCATGATAGTCGTATTGCCTGTTGTAAGGCCTGCTCTCTGGTGGAGTCTGCATGGGTTTCGGTGGGTAATAGAATGGCTTTCCCTTGATCTCCTTAGTATCTCTTCCCGGGTCCTGTTTAGTGGTGTCCATTCTGGTTCTTTCCTAGGCTCTCTGGCTTGCCTAGGCGGACCGGGATCGCTTTTTGATTCTGCTTTAGGACCCAGTCTTTGAGATATTGGAGTGTTTGCACCATATTTGTCTGCTGGGATTGTTGGGTTTGCTTGAACCTCTTTTCCTGATGGTAACCCCCTTTCGGTCAGTCATCAGAAGTTTTGTTCTTGGATCCTCTATTCCGGGTCATTCTCATTGCTTGGAGGATGTTTGTTTCCTTTATGAACCTGGTTGCCATAGAGTATGCAGCAACTAGGCTTTGTGGCTCTTTATTTATTAGCTTTACAATGTACCTCTCAGTGTGTTTCAGATCCAGGTTCCTCCAAAATATAGCTTAGAGCCTCCCTTTCATCAAGATTCGAGACTTTGTTGACGGCTTCCTGAAATCTCCGCATATAAGTTGAGAGTGGTTCGTTATCGTATTGGCGGATTGTTTCCAGGTTACATGTGCATTTCATGTGTCTTATTGGTTCTGAATCTTCTAAGGAAGGCCCCCCTGAACTCTTTCCAAGAGTGGATGCTTCGTGACGGGATCCTGCTGAACCATGTTTGAGCCCCCCTTTGAGGGTCGAGGCGAAGAATATGGACTTGATTAAGTCATTGTAGTAATATATTTGGGCTATTTGTTCGAAGTAATTGAGGTGCTCTTCCGGATCCCCCAACCCATCACAAGAGTCAAAGTTGTAATGTTGAGATTTTTCTGTCGAGGGATGACTTCGAGGGAGTGCCTGAAGGGTGTAAGGGTTTCCCTAATCTCCAATCCGAAATCTTTTTCCATTTTTGTTGGGAGCTCATGAATCATATCTTTTAGATCCTTCTGGCCCTCCTCTTCATCATCAGAGATGACCTCGGGGGTAGGGTCCCTCCAGGTCCTTTTGCCTCTTGTCTTGGCTAGGAGCCTCCTCTTCTAGCTGCATCATTTTCCGAATCTTTAGCTCAAGCTTTGCCTCTTCTTCCCTTCTTATTTGTTCCCTCATCTCTTCCAATTTTTTCTTCCTAGTTGCTTCTGTCTCCTTCTTACTAGGCTCTTTTGATTCTTTTTTGCCTTAGTTCCGATTCGGTCGAAGACAGATCTCCTAGACTGCTATGAGTCCCCAGACTCTTCTTGCTCATATTCTATCTGAGCCTGGGCTTGTTCATCTCTGTAAAGTCTGATTGCTTCAGCCAGTTTATGGCTTGGTAAGTTGGCCATATGCTCCTCTGCCACTAGAACATATGTATACTTATACTGATTGAGCTCGATGACGTTCCTAGCATCTCGGGGTGTTACTATCCTTTACAAGACCGGGGTATGCTTAGCCAATGGTTGCTCCTGGAGGGTCTCTCGGTGTCCCCAGGTTCGTGAGCCTGAGAGTCCTGATCCTGGACCTGGGTACTGGCGGAGGGCCTACCAACCATACTTTTTCCTACTCTTGCCATTACCATAATTGTACAAACAATTGACCAGGATTCAAGGCTAAATATGGATCTAAGGTTGCTTTTTTGAAGATTACAAAAAATTCTATAATAAGACCAAACAAACTTTCTGGGTTTTGCTAACAGTACTACTGAGCAAGAACAGCAAGCTCTAGAACACAAAGACAATATGCAAACTAAAGTAGATCTGGGTTTTAAAACTATCAAAACTATCAAACCCCAGGCTTTAAGAATATCAAGATTATCAAACCCCAAACAATCAAAACTAACAAACGACGACGGGCTCACACAAATGTGGCCTAACGTAATGAGCTCACACAAACGTGGCTAAAATGAACAACATTCATATTGAAGAGGGGGTATGGTTGCTTGTGTTCTTACAGGTTTAAGATGTGGACTCTCTTAAGAGTTTGCTGATGAAGGTGAATCCAGGGGCACCGAGACCTAATGATGGAGCGCCCCTCCTTCTAGCGCCAAATGATAACTCTGGTGAGCGGGGCGGTTCCTTCCGACGCCGTGCCTGGACCTTCTGGGTGTGAGGGAGGTGTAGCTGCTGTTGGGCTCCTGCAAAACAACACTGGAAGGGGGTTTTATCCCCGCGATGCCTCCGGTGTAAGAATAAGAGCCTGGTTGGGGAAGATGGAGATAGAGAGGACAAAGATGGTTGTGTGTGTATAAGCTGTGTATATGAGAGTCTGTAATGGAAAATGTGTCTAGCCCCTGAACCCTTCATCTTTGGGGGTATTTATAGCCCAAAGGTAGGGTTTGGGGGTTGTTAGCTCTAGATCAGGCCGTTGGTTGCTAGAGGCGGAGGACGCCTGGCTTGGGTGGATTGCGTACATGTGTCCAGGTGAGGACCACCTCAGGGTGTCCTAACGGTACTCTGACACAAGCCGTGTTTGTCTGATATGTTGGTTGTTGATAGCTGTCACCGTCACGTGCCCACGCACCGTTCCTTGGCGGGTTGTGGAGTGTGCATATGCTTTCCGGGACCCCTCTCAGGGTGATCCTGGTTCTGGGCTGGATCTAGGTAGCAGATGATCCAGGTCATGGGCTAGACCCTGGTAGGCAGGTGATCCAGGTCATGTGATCCAGGTCATGGGATGGACCCTGGCTGGGAGACGACCTAGATCCTGGGTTAGACCTGAGCCTAGGTCTTTCCACTTGATTGCACCGGGAGAGGGGTGTCTTGGTCTATTAATTGAGCTTATTATCCCTTAGATCCAGATTGGGCTCTATCCAGGTTGCTTATATCCTATCATACAATTTCTAATTGATGATGTCAAAATTATCTAAATGTAGAAATCAAGTAAAAATATACATTCTTACGATTAGTGATTATAGACTTTATCTTCAATTCTGAACTCTAACACAATCTCCAGCTTCTTCAAGGAACTTCCTCAATAGATTTTCTTCCATAATATCCAAATACCATTGCATCCTCTGTTTGATATCTTTAGTTCATCTGTTGATTCATCATTTTGATAGATGGTTGCTCCGAGGTCATGTAGCTTTGAATTCTCAAGAGATAGATCATCCAGTTCTAGAAATCCAATCCTCTTTTCCATCAGGATTAAAAGTTAACTTCCCTTCTTAGATTCATTTCTACTTTGGCTCCTCCAATAGGCATATCAACAGCATATTCAATTTGATCAATGTATTTTGGAATGTAGTTAGATTTGTAAGGTGTTCCCAAATATACATACAGAGGGGGTGAATGTATATTTTTCGTTTTCGTTAATTAATTAATTGCACCGGAAAATAAACCTCAAAAACGAAATAAACAAACACTAATAGATTCACATAATATTTCTTTTTTTTTAAGAAATTAAACCGTAAAGGTTTGCTTACAACTCCGAATATAAATATTTGAAGAACAAATATAGAGAGAACCAAAATAATAGCAATCATTTGGGGTTCTATCTATCACTCTAAAAATTCAAAACTTCTATCAACAATATATCAAATACAATCAAGAGAGCTTTAATAATGATGTTACAAGTTTTTAAGGCTTTAATGGTGTGAAATAAATTGGGCAGCACTTCTACTCCTTAATTTCACTAAATGAAATCAACCCACTCTACAAGAAAAATTCTGCAGAGCTTTAATGGTGTTTTGCTGAGAAGTGTTGTTTTCCCATCTCCTGAAAATTGGTTTTGTAGTGGTAGAAGTGTAGGAGAGATAAAGAAATATGTGGCTGCCTTTTATCCATAAATTTGAATTACACAGCCTGTATTGCGATCAGAGCAGTAGAATTACACTTGAAATAATTTCTGTGGCGACTATGTGTGTGAGTAAAAGCTGGTGGGGACAACAGACAGGAGAGAAGAGAACGAGTCATAATACAAAATAAAAACAGCCGCCTTTGCCTTGGTCTTAATCGCCTATGGCGACCTTAGTCTGTGGTGACAGCATAACAATACTCCCTGCTGTGGACCTGTGCTTGTGCAAAATAAAACAAACACATTATTTTAGTTTGCTAACTGTATCAAATGCAGCTGCAAAGGAGATTTGCGCAGGAAAGAAGGAAAGACGCCAGGAAAAGGAGGTGTGCACTATGCACAGGAAGAAACAGAAGAGGCTGGCGCGTGCGCTTCACGCGCGTTATCCGCACCTGGATTCTCCTGACGCATGGATTCAAATGCTGCCCACTTGATTGTACGTTTCTAAGTTGAATTTGTTTTCCTTATTTCCTTTCCAATATGTCTGATTTCCTTTGTTAAAACCACCTGGTAATTCACGTTTGTTAACCAAACCCAATGAATCACTGCCATTTCTTATATTTCAATCTTCAGTTTCTTTGTCAATTAATCCGAGACTGCATGCATGCAAGGCTGAGTTGCACGAGATTTGTACACTATTTTCAATTAATTCGAATTTTGGCGAGAAAAAAAATAAAAATAAACATTTGATATTTAAATAAATAAATAAATAACTTTGAATTTATTTATTAATTTAACTAATAAATTCCAAACATTAATTTTAATTTATCAAAATTAAATATTGATATTAAATAAATAACTAAATGTTTTGAGATTCATTTAAATATTTAATAAAAATCAATATTTAATTTATTATTTTGAAATCAAATGTCGATATTAAATTAAATAAATATATGATTAATTATTCATTTATTCATTTAATAAAAATAAGTCATGATTAACAAAATAGATCTTGTAAATCCTTGAGTTGTACTCCTCTGTATCTACAGGCCTTTTTAATCTCCGGGGATTGGTACCTCAACAATATTTTCCAGACTCCTCGGCATAGAAACCACTTTAAAAAGTGTTCCTAAAAATATACTCCATTTTCTTTCACGGATCACTGACGTCTAGTGTACGGGTCTAGTTCACAGACGACTAGTTCCGCTCTCATGCCTTCGTATTATACCCGTATAAACCACTATTAAGTCTTCTACCAATATAACCAACTCACTAGAAATTCTTGAGGTCTTCACACTGATTCTAACAACTGCTTCGAATGATTCCAAACTTATTACTCCGATGCCTGAACATATTAATGAATTTCATACGGATCGTTGTTGACGTCTTCTTCACTGCAGCTAACAAAACCTTTTGTGCATATACCCAATAAAACAATCTGTAATGATCCTAGTGGAAATAGATTACTTCAAGGTCCTTGTTCTATGTTGAGTTATCCAAACCAGTATTGTGAGATAAACATACAGCTCACTCTTGCTTAACAATCTCCCCCTATTTGACTGTTACACCTGACGGTCAAATAATAATGAGAAACAACAGTTTGGAGGATAACTCAACTAACCTTATCCAAACATCTTCAATCAACTTTCAACTTTCAATCCTGGACTTGGAAATATTACTATCTTATATCTATCACATCTTCTATAAGCATTCAGCTTCAGCAGAGAAGAGATTATTCTCTCCTTATGTTAAGTTGCAGATAGATACGTCTTCCCAACACTGTCTTCAAAATCTTCAGATCTTCCATAAAGCACATAGAAAATATTTTGGAATCCAGAACCAAAGCCCAATAATCCCTCCCCCTAAGATGAAGAATCCTTTCCTTAGTATAATAAAGTTAGAAATCCCTCTTCTTAGTTACAGAAAGACTATCATTCCATAATATCTTCATAATATCTCCCCCTTAGTTGAGTAATCCTTCAAATGTATTCAGAGTAAAACCTTATGATCACCAACCAAGTGAAGAGACTATTGGAACCATTCCTCACATGTAAGTGTGTGATTTGTTTAGTGATCTCGCATTGTGTTTCACTCCACTCTAAACTCAAGTGTTTGTCACTCAGTCTCACAGTGTGTCACTCACTCAAAGCTCCTAATATCTTAGTGTACCTGCGAGAAAATCCTTTTCATAGAAAAGTTGCCTTCCACCTTCAAATGGAAACCTCAGTCAGAGATTCAGAAATGTTCCTTCTAGAGGGGAAATTAGGATTCTTTTAAGTGGCAAAATTCCTGATATCCCTCAACTTCATGAAGAAGTATACCTTATAACGCGTCAGTTGATATTTGAGTCCTCATTTATAGTTGCTATTTGACTAATTCAAAATCATATCCAGATTTGAATTCTGGGAAGATAACCAGTGATCAATGATATGCCATTAGGGATCAAGATTTCTTCTGAAGTCTATGAGGACTTATCAAAGTAACCAACCAAGATTATAGTTCTTATTCAAAATCAGAGATAAAGATATATATATGATCCCGTATTTCAACATATTTCCATTGACCTTGATGTGGTTGACAATGATTGTTGCGTCAATACCTTCCTGTGTGTGTGAATCTCACATGTGCATTGGTAACATTTTAACCAAGGAGTAGTGACTCTTACAGATGCCTTGGCTGACAGGGAGATTTTCATAGATAACATTCTGTTGGGAGAATGCACCTAGTAACTTTTTAAATGCCTTTTTCAGCTCTGTATCCTTTTGAGAGAATACAAATGGGCTTACAGATGTCTCAGGTTATACATAATCCTTCTTATGAGAGACAGAGCTGTAGGGTGACCTTTCCTTCATTATGTGGTGCTTCTTGGCACTATCTCCCTCATTCTCAACACAACTCCAAAACCAAATGGTAATTTTGTCTGATCACTGAGTTGATATCTCAAGAAATTAAGTGAATTAGAGCAAATCTGGGGATGATCAGAGTAAGGTAATGGAATACTATTTGAGAAGTGTTTGGTTCTAATGACTTGGATTAGACCTAAGAGGTTTGATAGGCTAGTCAGTTACTAAAACCACCGAGGTGTTGAAGATCACAAACCATCCAAGTACAATATCAAAGAATTTGATGATCCAGAATAGAGTAGTCTCATAACTAGAGATCTTTACCTTTACTTACCACCATATGGATTCATGAAGGATTCTCACATGATCATGCTTTCTGATCTTTTGACAATGCTACTCAACCAAATCTCATCAACTCAAACAGTTCAAAGTTAGTCCAATAGAGATCAATACTATAGAGGAAAGAGATGAACATTTAAGATATAAGACATGCATAAGGTAATCAGAGTTATAAAACATATATTAGGATTTAATATCCAGAACAAAACATAAACATAGCAAGATCCTAAGAGTTACACATAGGATCACATGTATAGTCATAAGCCATTAGTTATGCCAGGAGTGTATCCAACAAGCATGCACCAATTGATTAGAACACAAGACTGAACCAATTAAAATCTACTCCTAACATAATAATATCAATATCAAGAGTGGGTTGCATCAGAGTAACATATAACATGTAATATTCAAAAAAACTATATATTGCATCAAAACTCTAACTTACTTACCACAGTAACTGTAAAACAGGTAATCAGTTAGCTTCAAAAACAAGTTTACAAACATGGATGTATAATGAATAGATAGATAAACTTACTTTCCCCTCAAAGCATCATCATTGGGGAAGTAAAGTTTACCGCACCAATTTACATTTGTTGATTTCCAATTAATGGACAAATTCAACATGCCAAGTTCACTAACCAACTATTGAAGGTAACTTCATCATAGTTTCGTGAAAATGTCTGCAATTGGTCCATTGTGGGAACATAATGAAGTTCCACAATTCCATTCGTTATATGCTCTTGAATGAAATGATACCTTATATCATTATGTTTGGTCCTTGAATGCTGAACAGGGTATTGAGATTACTATGGCACTTGGTTGTCACAGTAGATAGGGATATTCTTTAAATAACCTATAGTCTCGGAGTTGGTTTCTCATCAAAAAGAATTTGAGACAGCGGCTACCAGCAGCAATATATTCCGCTTCAGCATAGATGTAGAAACTGAATGCTGCTTCTTACTAAACCAAGAAACCAATCTTCTTCCAAGAAACTGACAGCTTCCTGAAGTAATTTTCCGATCAATCTAACAACCCGTAACAGAATCTGTGTAGCGATGAGATCAAAACCTGTCTCTTAGGATACCAGATTCCTAGATTAGGGTAACTTCGACTATCTGAAAAGTCTTTTAACACACTCTCATATGAGATTCCTTCGGATCAGCTTGGAACCGTGCACACAAGCATGTAGCAAACATAATATCTGGATAACTCGCAGTTAGGTAGAGTAATGATCCAATCATTGCTTGATAATAAGTGATGTCCACCATCTTACCAGACTTATCTTGATCAAGTTTTGTGGCAGTTGCCATCAAAGTTTTGCAGGTGTTCATTCTTCCAACTGATTTCTTCAAAAGATCTCTGCATGTACTCGTTTGACAAATGAAGATACCATCTTGATTCTGACTCACTTGTAATCCAAGGAAGTAGCTCAACACACCAACATCTCTCATCTCATCTACTCTGCATAAGCTTAGCAACCTGCACAAAGTGCATCTTCGTAGACCCAAATATAATGTCGTCAACATAAACTTGCACAAATATGGTTCATCTTATGATTCTTAAGGAATAGAGTCTTATCTATAACACTCTAGTGAAACCATTTTCAAGAAAAATTCTAAGAGAGTGTCATACCATTTTCTCGGCGCTTGCTTTAGACCATAAAGAGCCTTGAAGAGAAAATAGACAAAATCTTCAAACTCAGGATCTATAAACCAGGGGGTTGCTCCACATAGACCTCTTCTTCAAGCTCACCATTCAGGAAAGCACTTTTCACATCCATCTGATATACCTGACCTTCCTCTCTTTTATCCTCTCTTTCCTTGACTGCATCCATTATTCTCAATCGAGCAGCTTTCTGTACTACTCCGCATAAGCTTCAAGCTCAAACATAGCCACCCTATCTCTGATCCAAGGTTCCAATCCTTGCTGAAATTTCTTGCTTTTTCCTCCCAGTGCTGGTATACTTTGTCACAAACCTTGACAACTCAGTGGAACTTCTTCTCATACTCCAATACAGTCAATTCCCTTGCTCAACTCCAGAAATTTAGCTCATCTGATTTTGCATGTACTTAGGGTAATACTTGTCCAGAAATAACTTTTTAAATCTCTCCCAGAAACCTGCTGAGTGACTTCCATAGCCTTTACTGATTCCCAC